>NW_028320083.1:75000-104313 GCF_062004578.1 Staurois parvus | reverse complement strand
GCCTTACTGGGAAATGAACAAAAGGGGTGGGGCTATCTATACGGCATTAACTAAACCAAAGGAAGGGGCGGAGCAGAGACAAAATACAAAGAACACTTAAAGGCATATGACGGTCATGTGAAACATGTCATGGGCCAAGCTGGTCAAAAGAACTATGTAAAGTATATCGAAAGGTGGAGATCAGCTTTAAAGCTGTATTAAACCCCAAAACAAAAATATAATATATCCCAGGTTACCAATCCTTAGATGTGGCTGCATTCTTCTTCTTTTTTTTTTTTTTTTTAATTAGGCTTTTGCCCTTTATTTCACCTGGTGATCCAGCCAGTAACACATTTCCTCTCTTAGGATGTCTGCATTCTGAATAAAGTACAGCGTAGTAAAGTAGACACCTTTTGGACTGTAGCATTATCAATCTGGGGAGAAGGCAATGTTAAACTAGTTAGATGGATTTTTCTAACAAATTAAAGCCAAACTCCAGCTAACACTTTATAGGCAGTTACAGCAAAGAGTTTTTAACCTTTTGGGGTAAAGGTTTTACATAAATCAATAAAATATTTGGGAGATTCCCACTTTCAGTCCTATGTGAATGGTTTTTCATTCAGCAATAGACAATTGGTTAAAAGGCAATCTAGATATGTCATGTACATGTAATTCTGTGTATCACTTGTAGGAAACTATGTTCTGAGGACCACAAAACATTTATGATGTTAAATACTGTCTTTTGAACATTACATTATAATGTTATGAACTGTACATTATTACATAGATTGCATAGTGTTGCTAAACGTATGCTGGAAATTTGCTGACAGGAGAGAGCAGAAATAAAGTATTAAACTCCGTTGGGGGTAGGTTGGTGACCAAGCTGTATTGTCTAACTGAAGTTACAAGAACAAGTGTCCCCATTGGAAGATTTCTCCTTTATTAGTGTTCTGGGGACAACCTAATTTTGGTAATTTCTATTGCTCTCACTTTTGATGACAAAAGTGAACAGGACAAACAGAGAGAGGGTAACTACAGCCAATGGTGGCAGAGGTAGTAATTAAAACCGGTCTTCTAATCTATCTTCACTTTGTCCAAAAATAACAAAAAGTTTTGCCTTTAGTTATACTTCAAATAGTGCATTGTGATGGATCAATTACCTTACTCCTCAGTCTTGATTGTAAACATTTCTTCCTAAGCCATCCTGCAGTGTAATGGAGCAATCACAATTTCTACTATGAGCCAAGCATATTTTCTGCCCTGGGGACTGGGCAATTTTCCCTGCCTGTTAACTTCTTAGGCATTGGTCCCCTCACTGCCCCCTAAACCCTCCTGTCTTTGAAGCCTATGAGGGAGGTCCTGAACACTGGAAGTATTGCCTCCAACTATAGGAGGTGTCCACATCCTGCAATCCTGGAGTTGAGCTTTAACTGGCATGAATTCTTAGAATTACAAATGCTGTGGTGAAAAAACAGTATGGGGGGGATTTATTAAAACTGCTGCTCCAGTTTTTATAAGTCCCCTTTTATATACTGTATGCATGTTATCTGTGTATTAAGGTATTCGCTATCTGTCTTTAGTTCAACTTTAATGATGGGGAAAATAAAAATATTACAATGTTTGTGTGTCAGTGGTGTATTTAGGTTTTGTGCTGCCCTAGGCAAATTGTACCCCACAGACATGGGCCAACACCACCACTCCCCCCTCCTGCAAACAGAGCCTGACATTGACCAACAACACTCCTTCCCCCTGCCTGGAAGAGCCTTCCACTAACCCCCCACCCCTGGCAACAGAGAGAAAGACACTCATCTTCACAGCTCCAGACAGCCCCAGGAACAAGAGTCAGGCTCTGTATACATCATCAAGCAGCCCACAGCCTCTCTCGGATCCCACCTGGTTCCCATGACACATGTCCCTTCTTCCATCCTTTCTTCCAGGGGGAGGTGCTGCCCCACCTGAAAAATGCCACCCTAGGCAAATGCCTTGTTTACCTCGTGGTAAATACACCCCTGATGTGTGTTATACAGTGTTCATGTATTCTGTGCAACAACTACATCAATGTTCAGTAGAGATATATTCTTCAACCAGTAGATAGCAGTGTTTATAGCTGCATCTATGTCATTACTCTGAATAAAAATGTCCTGTTTCCTTGTTACAGTGAAGCAGAAAGGCCATGTGAAATGTGCACTGTCTGTTCTGTAGGGCTATATACAGAATTTCTAACAATGTGACAACCAATCATTCAACAAGTGGCCATTGTAGATGGATTCAAGCTGTTCTACAAAATGGTCGAGAATACTGAATGGACTTTTTGGGCTTTGTTTTTTAGAAAGTTTTCAAAATCATGCAGGATTTTCTGGTACAAATGTGCAGCTTACAAAATCATTGGATAGTAATTATCCTCGCTGTATTACTAGGGCAGAACAAAAATGCAGAGTTTTCATTTATACAAACTTTACAAGCCAACACAAAAATCTGTCTGTAAACGCATTATTTACCACCTATGTCTTTTTGAAGCTGAACCACATTCTTTCATAGATGAGTCCGTAGCCCAGGGGATAACTATGACAAATCTACTCTTTCTACATTTTCATTTATACTTTTCAGGCCAGACATGACCAGATGCATATAAATGTGATTTACTATGATGTGGCATTCATAAACTGTATGTCTCACCATGACCTAGTGATTACTACTGTTTAGATTTCAATATTTTTTTTTAAATTTTTGATCTAAGAAAAACCCAACTAACCAATAATGTAAAAAAAAAAAAAAAAAGAGTGTGTGTATTTACGTGTAGCTCTATTTGCATGGACTGCAACACTTTGTACAAGTTAAACCAGCAAATGTTACGTCTTCTGGGTTCAATATATTGAGTTAATAAACTACAGCAATTGGATAAGACCATTTGGCTTTTGTGGTCTGCGTAATTGTTTTTCATAACTCGGGAACTTGGAATCAATGGGTCTGTTTTATCAAAGGAATAATGTACAAGTATTGTGTTTGAAAAACAAAAAAAACTTGTACCATGAGCACATGCAGGTGCACACAACTGCTACTGAAAAGGCATCTGCTAATCACAAAAATTAAAACTTGCATATTTTTCACATGTTCTATGATAGAGAAAACACCAAATGTTTGTAAATAGCAGTGCAATGGTGTACTATATGTGTAATATTTCTTGTTGTTTCTAAATGGCATTTAAAATGCTTTACTTATATTAGAAGTAGAAGTGTATATTGTGCTTGTGTTCTGTATTCACATCATTGTGTTGAATAGGAAGCCGTCTACTGGGCATACAAACACTTTTTTTTGTATTTTTGTCAATAAAGAACAGGAAGTGTCTCATACTTGTTAAGAATAAAGATTTTCCATCTACCACTGCACTTCCACTTTAGCTTCCAGAAGGCCTCCTTTCTCACTTTGATACACATATTCCTGTAAGTTTATTTGTTAAAGTTAGTTTACTTTTTTTGTCAGAGAATTTTGGTTTTTGATGTATGTAGTTTCTATGACTTCTCTCTCATTGGCAAATATGGCACATTCCATGATTGATGGACACCTTGTCAATTGGCTTTAACATGTCATGTGATTGAGCTTTCCGCCTAAGGCCTCATTCACATAGAGTGATGCACAGGTGTGCTGTGCAGACCCATGCAAGCAACCTGTTCAAATCAATGATAGGCAGCCAGATTGTCTTTGTCCTGATCTGTGCATTGGACCTGCACAGATGTAAACTCGTAAATTTGTTTAGCAATCTTGTCATAAATTTGAACAGGCTTCTTGCATGGGTCTGCATGGAACACCTAAACACTCTGTGTGAGTGAAGGTGAGCCCTTTGCTCAGTCACAGGGATCGGTATGCCTAGGTGACTAAGGCCTAACAATGTGTTTATTTTTTTTTTTTTTAAATCTCTATTCATTATTTTGTTGCTCTACCAGATTTTGACTCCTGAAATCAGGGGAGGACAGATCTGCATTTTCCATCTGATTTTAAAATTCAGTCCACAGTGCTGAGCCTGTGTAGTCCCATTGGTTTCCCTCTACTTAAAGTGGAACTAAGCTCTCTCAATTAACATTAAATGATAAGTAACATTACATGATGAGAAAAGAAAAAAAAAGAGAAAAAAGAAAAGAGAAGGAAAGATTATGGAAAAAAGCAATAACATTCAATCCTTTGGGTTACAGTGACTAGTTTGGTCTAATGTTAGTACACAAATTGTAAAGATTATTGTGAAGGCTGAACAACTGGATAGGTGCTGAAAACCCTCGAAACACTTGGTGGCCAACCTGTGGCCCATGGGCATTTACTGTGTGTTTTCATTACCTAAAGGACTATTCAAGGAAAAATATGCTTTAGTCTGGATTCCAGGAATTACTGTATATGGTTTGGTTTATTTCTTTCACATGAGCTTATTTTCCATCTGTGTTGCCTCCAGCAATTACATGGCAATATATCTGCATTTGTATATACTTTCAGGTCCTTCAATTAAAAAAAGAAGTCTGGGATTTTTTTTTTTACAAATATGTAAATCTCAGGGGCTATATCCCACCTCCTGGATCTTTGCCTGTTCTTTACAAATAATAACTTAATTGATCACAGGAAGTATAGCCTTCGCACAGTGGTCATCCTGTTTCTCTGCCCCTCCTCTCCCTTTGTCCACTCACAGTACACTTTGTATTTTGTGAGTGATTTATTGAATACAAAACATTCTGTAATTGGACAAAAGGAGAAGAGGCATGGGGAAAAGGACTGCTGTATAGACGAGCCTGAGTCTCCTGTCGCAGCCCCAGAAATATTGAGGAAGCTGTTCTACTAACGCTAACAAAGTGTAAATTGTATATAACAAATGGAGATCTAGGAGGTGGCTTACACATCCTGAGATTTAAATATTTGCAACCCAACAAATGTTTAAAATAATTATTTTATTGCACTCATCTTCTGTGTATCCTTCCTTTTTGTATTATGAAATTTCCTGCTCCCTTGTTGAAAGTTCCTGCTACCCTTCTTGCAGGACATCTACTGAGGTGAGAAAGGAAATATTTCTTTTGGCCACTGCAAATGACAACTACCTCATCATACTGTTTGCATGAACCCTTCTCTATGCAATAAAGATATCAGTGGATGTAAAGTATTTGGTGAGTTCAGCAAGAAAGCGACAATAGGGTTGATTTACTAAAACTTGAGAGTGCAAAATCTGGTGCAGCTCTGCATAGAAACCAATCAGCTTCCAGGTTTTATTGTCAATGCTTAATTGACTCCAGTCAGAATAGGCAAAATGAATAGAATTCCAATAGCCGTCTGTGTGTATATGCATGATCTGCAATGAAGCATCTGCCATTTTGTGGATTTCCTAGCAGAACTAAGACTGAAGCCCTAAGCCAGGTGTAGGCAAACTTTGGTCCTCCAGATGTTCTGGAACCACGCTGCCTGTGGCTATCAGGGTCTTGCAATGCCTCATGGGACCTGTAATTCCCAAAAAGCTGAAGAGCCAAAGTTTGCCTACAACCAACTAAGATCTCTTATTGTACGGTGTTAGGGAAAGGAGACTCAAATGACAGTACAAGAGACAGAAATGTAGACTCAAAGCATTCCTCAAGCAGTGAGAGAACATATTGATCCAGACTGCCACCATGTGACTGTGGTCACTGTTCTATTAGACTCATTTCTGTGTATTTCTTTATATTCTGTATGATGTAATTTCCTCCTTACTGCTATCCTTCGAAGACAGACCAAGGGCGGACTGACCATTTGGAAACTCGGGCACTGCCTGAGGGCCCGGGGTCAGTAGGGGGCCCCATGAGATGCCCCTGGTACCTTTTTCATAGGCTTTTTTGAGTGTGGGCAAGGACACAGGGGCCCCATGATCCCCTATTGCCCGGGGGCCCCATGAGTTGTCAGTCTGCCCCTGAGTCAGACCCAAAGATGAGGAAGGAAACATTCCTTTTAACCAGTGTAAACACCAAGAACAACCACATCATGTTGTTATTTATGGATACCAAGCATGTAGTGAGTTCAGTTATCTGATAAAAATTGTCAGCAGCGAGTGTCTCTACTCTATTCAGGCTAAGAACAGAGGTCTCAGGATACGATAAGTTGCTATTGCAATCAGAATACCATCCCTTTTCTCTCTCTTTTGTTTATTGGATTTTGTTAAATAGAAATCAACTGAGGAGCACAGTCCATCCTCTCTTTCTGGTAGAGGAGAGCAGCAGAGGCTTAGCTAGGGGGGGGGCAGGGGGGTACATATGTACCCGGGCGCCAAGGTACAGGGGCGCCAAAATGAGGCTTACAACCAGGTGCGTATTTGCTGTGAGGCAAACAAGGCGTTTGCCTAGGGCGTTACTTTTTAGGGGGGCGGCGCGGTGCCGCTGCCCCCCCCTTCCAATGGAAGGGACACTTAGTACAGGGGCGGGCAGCGCTCTGCTGTGTCTTACCTGGCTCCGTGTCCCAGTCCCACGACGATCCAGTCCAGGAAGAGCTGCTGGAGGAGGGGTAGAGAGGTCCGCAGGTCCGGTGTCTTCTTTTCCCTGGACGCGATGTGTGGGTGGGGTGACATGCTGCCCCTGTCATCTGACCACACCCTCGGGATCACTGGACAGCCTATGGCAGCTTGTACCTCCCTCTGCAAGCTCCGCCTCCTCACCGGTGATTGGGCGCCAGAACTGTAGCTCAGGAAAAGCACACAGGTGGCCAATCATGAGGAGGCGGAGCTTGGAGAGGAGGAGCCGAGCGGCAGCACGAAGATCGAGTGAGGGAGCGGCCAGTGTAAGTGAAGAAGACAGCTGACCAGTAATTGTGCCGTGCAGATGGTGCTGCTGCAACCAGGTATGTTGGCTGTGGATGGGAGAAAGAAGGAGCCTAGGCTGGAGCAGGGGTCAGCAAGGTGTGTCATTGGTGTCAGTGGGAGGAATAGTACCCCATCATTGGTGTCACTGATGTGATTAAATGGGGAGGGGGGCTGGGGCGCCAATTTTATAGTTCGTCATAGCTACGCCTCTGGTGAGCAGGCACCATAACAGGTCCTCTTAGCTCCTCTCCTGATGGCTCTGGTCTGAGGCTGACAGCATAGACCACAACTATACATGTGCACTCTCCTTTTACCTGGCTAGACTGACTCGCTCTCTGTAGGTTTGCCTGGGAAAACGGTGAAGCTCTCCTCTGAGAACAGGGAATTGTGGCTCCTCTAGTTTTGAAGCCACTTTTGCAGTTAAGACTACATTTCCCAGCATCCTCTAGCATCTACTCTCCCTGCCTAGGAGTAGCTCCAACTCTTAGAGATTGTTGAAATGCATTTTTATTACAAAATATATGAAAATGTTTTTAAAATATATTGCAAATATACTGTATGTCTTTAAAAATACAAATCTACAGTTTTGGAATGCATTTACAAATATATATAAAAATATATGTTAAAATGACTTTTGTATATGTTAAAAAAAACTGAAGAGTATATTTGAAAAATATATATTTTTTAAAATATATATTATTTAAATATATTCTTCAGATTTTTTTTAACATATAAAAAAAGTCATTTTAACATATATTTTTACATATATTTTGTAAATGCATTCCAAAAATGTAGGTTTGTATTTTAAAAGACATACAGTATATTTGAAAAGTGTTTTTAAAAATATTTTTCATATTTTTTGTAATAAATACGCATTTGAACATGCAGTATGTATGTATATGTGTGTATATATATATATATATATATATATATATATATATATATATGTGTGTATATATATATATGTATGTATATGTGTATATATATATATATATATATATATATATATATATGTGTGTGTATATATATATATATATATATATAGTGACAGTGTGGCAATCTGTCACGATATAAAAATGATATATTTCACCTGGGATTCTCAGCAAGGCAGGTTGAGGGGCTCCAGGGTACTTTTTTGATGCAGAGGAAAGTGGCTTTTCACTTTCCTCATGTCTTTGTAAAGTCCATTTTCAGACCTGGAGCCTGGAGATTTCATAGTGATTTGGGAGGGATGAAATCTTCAATCCTGTGACCAGGTTTTGGGAATGGCTAGGAGACTGATTGGTCAGGTGTGCATGGCTCTTTTCTAGAGTCAGGACCAGGGTTCTGGGCTCCATCCTGGAAGACAGGAGGTCATTGCCCAGGATGGCTCCACCTAGGAGAGGAGGAAGCCAGAGCAGCAAGGGGGCTGCTAGCTGTGTGCAAAAAAGCCATTTTTTGGAAGGTGGCTGTGTGAGTCCAACGCTGTGTGCTGGGACTAGCCAGATTTCTGGAAGACCCATATAAATAGAGGTACTGCTAACCAGCAGGGCTGATAAAGAGAGCCAGGAGGTTGGATATTTTTGTTTGTATTGATGGATACTCCTGTGTGGGAAACCTGTTATATGGAACTCTCTTTTAAATAAAATTGGGCAAAAACAGCCCTTAAAAAAGAAGCCAGTGAGTGACTGTGTGCTTACAAAGCTCTACCCTTGGTGCTAGTTCCTACACTATATATATATATATATATATATATATAATGGCCAAAATTGTAGCATTTCAAATATATGGCAATATATTTGGGAAGAATATTTTTAAAATACATTTCACATATTTTTCTTCCATATGGGCATGTCTGCAGTTTTCTGTAGCACTACATTCACTGAATGTTGTGTGGCCCTTTGGCAATGTAAGGGGATGCACTTTAGATCTTCTAGATCAAGTAAGTTGACCATTTAATGTTTTAAGTGTTTGGGATGTTTTACACAAGCAGATGGGATGGGAATTTAATTCTTTGTTAATGCCCTTAAAGTCCACAGAGTTGTTTTCCTCCCCCGGGTAAAGAAGGGATGAAACGATAAATGTTTTGATAATATGCTAAGGTTTTAATGAGTATGTTTGTATAACTTGTTTTATCTGAAAAATGAATAAATAATTACATTTAAAAAAAAAAAGGAAGTTGACCACCACTTATCTAAATCACATTTGTTAAGTTCCAATTTTCCATTTTTAATAGAATGCAAGTGGTGTATGCACAGCTTTAGGGTCTAGAGCACGGGTCTCCAAACTTTCTAAACACAGGGCCAGTTTACTGTCCATCAAACTTTTGAGGGGCCAGACTGTGGCCATTGGGTGTAGAAATTGTCCCGGCATCATTGAGATTACACAATGCATCTTTGGTATTAGCTGGAGGAATTAATTCCTTCATTGGTGTAAGTGGGAGGAGTAGTGCCCAATTGTTGGTGTCAGCAGAAGGAATAGTGCCTCATTGTTGGTGCCAGTGGGGGAAAATAGTGCCCCATCGTTGGTGTCAGTGGAAGGAATAGTGCCCCACCGTTGGTGTCAGTGGGAGGAATAGTGCTCCACCGTTGGTGTCAGTGGGAGGAATAGTGCCCCACCGTTGGTGTCAGTGGGAGGAATAGTGCCCCACCGTTGGTGTCAGTGGGAGGAATAGTGCCCCACCGTTGGTGTCAGTGGGAGGAATAGTGCCCCATCGTTGGTGTCAGTTTGAGAAATAGTCTCCTATTGTTGGTGTCATTGCGGGGAAATAGTGCCCCATCGTTAGTGTTGGTGGCAGGAATAGTGCCCCATCATTGGTGTCAGTGGGAGGAATAAAGTCCTATTGTTGGTGTCAGTGGGGGGAAATAGTGTCCCATCATTGGTGTTAGTGGAAGGAATAGTGCCCCATCGTTGATGTCCGTAGGATGAATAGTACCCCATCATTGGTGTCAGTTTGAGAAATAGTCTCCTATTGTTGGTGTCATTGGGGGGAAATAGTGCCCCATCGTTCGTGTTGGTGGCAGGAATAGTGCCCCATCAATGGTGTCAGTGGGAGGAATAGTTTCCCATCACTGGTGTCAATGGAAGGAATAGTGCCTCATCGTTTGTGTCATTGGGAGAAATAGTGCCTCATTGTTGACATCAGTAGCAGTAATTATGCCCCATTGTTGGTGGGAAGAAAGGAATAGTGTCTTGTATCAGTGGGAAAAGTGCCCTGAGGGACAGATAAAGGCAAGCAAAGGGCCACATTCAGCCCCCGGCCACAGTTTGGAGACCATCTGATATGTAGTAGTAAGTGTTTTATTGAATGCTGTGTTTTTTTGTGGCATGAATGGTATGTTTTGGATGTAATAAATTGAAGTATGAGAATCGGTCCATAAAGGCACCATGTACCATGTCTACATTGCACTTACAAGAACATGGAAAATATACAGTGGCTAAATGGTTAGCACTTCCGCCTGACAGTACTAGAGTCGTTGGTTCAAATCCCAACCACGGCACTACCTGCCTGGAGTTTACATGTTCTCCCTGTGCCTGCGTGGGTTTCCTCCGGTTACTCCGGTTTCCTCCTACACTCCAAAAGACATGCTGGTAGGTGAATTGGCTCCTGTCTAAATTGTCCCTCGTATGTATATGTATGAATGTGAGTTAGGGACCTGAGATTGTACATCCCTTGAGGGTTAGGGACTGATGTGAATGTACAATATATATGTAAAGCTCTGTGTAAATTGATGGCGCTATACAAGTACCTGAAATGAATAAATAAATACTGGTGTGTGAAAATGAAATTATCAGTATTCTGGCAGTACAAGATATACAAGAGAAGTGAGTATATATTATGTTTAACAAATTATGATGACTAAGAAAATGTATCACGTTTCATAAGATCTATTCCCATTTGTTCACATAGACACGCTGAGACCTTCATCCACAATACCAGCCTTTCAATTAGTAATCAGTATACAGCAGCAGGTTGTGCACACAAACTTGCTTAGTCTCTGATTCAGACGGACATTTAGGTGTGGTAATTGCTTTGGCTAGAAAGTATGTAAAACCGGCTTTGCTTCAACATGGGTGTGTCTGCAATGGGTTCACAGTCGCTGACATGATACCATGCGTGAAGAATTTTCTATCAAGGTTGATTCGGGGAGAGAAATCCCCATGAAACATGTTTGTTCTGTATGGGCTTCTGTGCTGCCACACCTGGGTGTGGAGGAGATGAGGAAGCTTTCAGGCTTGGTCTGTGACACAGGTAGCAGGAAAACACTGACATCTATATAAACAATAATGTCAGAACATACTGTATGCGTGAAACATCATTTCTTCATATACCGGTGTTGTTCATTGACACAGTGAGCTATTAGTCAATACCATAGTGTACAACAATCAAGAATTGTATGGTCATCTATGTATGTAGGTATGACTGATAGAAACAAATTTTCTGAACCACAAAAAAAACTGTACTAATCAGAAATTTCCACCATGATGGGATTTGTCTGTTTCAATCTAATATAAATCCTCTTGTACACTTATGTTGTATTGCAAGTATAAAGATCTGTTTGCATAAAAATTTGCTTTATGAATGACACAGCATTCGCACAGCCATCCCAAATAATCCCTGTAATGTGTCTAATATGTTTATTATCGAATATGTTTATTATATAATTCTCTAATATGATCCTCAGCTCCAGCTAGTGGCCATAATACAGTATTTTGCTATAATACCTCAATCAAGAAACTACCACATAATGACCACTAGATGGAGCTGACCATCATAGGAAATAAACGTACAGTGCTGTGTAAATAAAAATACAGTGCAAATAATATTTGCCCCCTTCCTGATTTGTGTTTTTTTTTTTTTTTTTTTTTCTTCATCACACTTAAATGATTACAAAAGTAATTGCTAAATCATGAACTGTGATTAACCTTTTTTTTTGAAAAGCTGAGTTAAATTTCACTTGCCACACCCAGGCCTGATTACTGAGCAACCTGTTGAATCAAGAAATCACTTAAAGTGTCACTAAACCCAGGACCCTGCATTCACTATACCTGGTCTCCCACAGTACACACAACATGGAAATGCAATTATTTTTGTAAATATAAACTGCTAAATACCTTTCCTCATCAGCAGTTAGAGCGGTCTTGTGACTTCAGCAGAGCACTGGTTAAAGCTTGTAGGAGGAGTTTTCTTTCTGCTCTAGGAGGATGTGGAACCTTTGACCCTTTGTCTGAACAGTGCTGATTGGCCCTGTGCTGATCATATGCACCCTCCCAAGCAAAAAAACAAACCTCACTCGGAATACACACCAAACTGTGCATGTGACCACAGATTCAGTCTGTATCAGGTGGTCATTTCAACAAGGAGGGGCAGAGAAGAAAGGATCAAACAGCCTTTTTACACAATGCAGAGGATTAACCCCTTAGGGTCCACAGTGAGTATAACAAGCATGCTTTACTGCATATACAGAATGATTTTACTGTTGTGAGTTTAGTAACACTTTAAATAAAAGCTGTCTGACAAAGTGAAACACGCTAAAAGATCTCAAAAAGCAACACATCCTGCCGCATTCTAAAGAAATTCAAGAACAGGTGAGAAACAAAGTAATTGACATGTATCAGTCTGGGAAGGGTTACAAAGCCAATTCTAAGGCTTTGGGACTCCAGCAAACCGCAGTGAGAGCCATTTTCCACAAATGGAGAAAACGTGGAACAGTGGGGAACCTTGCCAGGAGAAGATTGGTCTACCAAAATTACTCCAAGAACACAACAACAACTCATCCAGGAGGTCATAAAAGAGCCCAGTACAACATCTAAAGAACTGCAAGCTTCTCTTGCCTCAGTTTAGGTCAGTCTTCATGATTCAACAATAAAAAGAGACTGGGAAAAAATGGAAGAGTTTCAAGGCGAAAGCCATTGCTGACAAAAAAAATCAAAACACAAAGACTCATCTCATATTTGCCAAAAAACATCTTGATTATCCCCTTTTTGGGCAAATATTCTGTGAACCGATGAAAAAAAGTTGAACTTATTGGAAGGTGTGCGTCCTACTACATCTGGCGTAAAACTAGCACAGCATTTCATAAAAAGAACATACCAACAGTCAAACATGCTGGTGGTAGTGTGATGGCCTGGGGCTGCTTTGCAGCTTCAGGAACTGGATGACTTGCCATAATTGATGGAAACATGAATTCTGCACTCTACCAGAGAGTCTTGAAGGAGAATGTCCAGCCATCATTTTGTGACTTCGAGCTCAAGCGCACTTGGGTTATGCAGCAGGACAACGATCCACAACACATCAGCAAGTCCAACCCTGAATGGCTCACTTTTTCACATAGGGCCAGGCAGGTTTGCACAGCTTTTTTCCATTAATAAATATGAAATCATCATTTAAAAACTATATTTTGTATTTATTTCGGTTATCTTTTGTTTTAATATTAGAATTTGATGATCTGAATCATTTAAGTGTGACAAATATGCAACAAGAAAAAAAAAATCAGAGGGCAAATACTTTTTCACAGCACTGTATTAGACACATTAGAGACTCTTTGTGACATCTGTGTGAATGCTATGGCATTTTTACAGTAAGTTTTGTTTTCATATAAATATACTCCATAGTGCATGTAATATTTTCTATAGCCTACTGTTCCTATCTGATTTTGTACTTAAACTTTGCAAGCAAGCTAACCACAAGGGGATTATGAAGGAGAGTGTGGGCAGATCATTTACATAAGATGTGAAGGCTGCTGCAATGACTACAAATTTTGGACCAACACCCCTTTTGCAGGCACACTGTCTTTGAAGCCCAGGAACTTGTGCATAAACATTTGCTTTCAATTACAAGATTTGCAAGTGTGGTGGCGTGTGACAATGCTTAGAACCCTCCTATACAACTTGATTATGTAGTGGTATAGTCAAAAGTGGCTACAGCAGCTGCACGGGTTCACAACACTGCAGTGATATCATTGCTAAAGGACTAGCATTGTCACTAATGGCCAGATCCAGAGGGGTGCTGGAGTGGGCTATACCTCCCCAGATTTTAGTTGTGCCCCCCCCAACCAAAGTCAATCCTAATCTGCCACTATACTGCCATTATACTTAGTGATGTATTTAGGTTTTGTGCTGCCCTAGGCAACACAAAAATCGGCTCCCCCCCCCCCACAGAGAGACCCTGACACCGACCAACACCCCCCTCTCCCACAAAGAGAGCCTGACATTGACCAACAGCACCCCAGCCCCCCCAACCAAGAGAGTCTTCCAGTATCATCTCCCCTCCCCATACACTGGCAACCCCACTCCACCCCTGCGAGAGAGAAGACACACCTTCACAGCTCCGGACATCCCCAAAACAAAAGTCAGGCTCTGCATACACCATCAATCAGCCCACAGCCTCTCTCAGATCCCACCTTGTCCCCATGCTGCGTGTCCCTTCTTCCATCCCTTCTTTTGGGGGGGGCGGTGCTGCCCCCCTGAAAAATGCCGCCCTAGGCAAATGCTTTGTTTGCCTTGTGGTAAATATGCCCCTGATTATACTACCCTAATCTGCCACTATACTGCTATACTTCCCTAATCTGCCACTATGCTGCCCTAAATTGACACTATACCACCCTAATCTGATACTTTACAACCCTAGTTTGACACTATACTGTCCTTGATTGACACTATACTGATCTCAGTTATGCATTGTTTTGGGAGGAGGAGCAGTGCCCCTGTCCTTCACCCTGCCAGCAATAACCCCTGACCTCTGCCCTGCCAGTAGTGCCCCTTGTCCCCTCCCATCCTCTGCCCCTTGCCATTTTTTACTGTACCCCCACATTGGACAGGCTAGATCTAGCCTGTCACTCCTTTTAAGAAAGTAATTTTACTTACATGATCGCCTCCTTTTTTTTCCGTCATGTGTAAGAGGGATTATAAGTGGTCTTGTGGTGACAGAGAGAGCCTTCAAAAGATATGTATTTGCCAACAGTTCCCCTTTAAAAGCCCAAGGACTGGAATGATAATTACAAATTGCTGGAGCAGTTCCTTTACTCTGCAGATGTTATGCAGTAAGAACACAAAGCTATGAATTTTGTTGCATAAAAAGCAATAAGGGAAAATGTTTTGAGCCCATAGGAACTGACCACTGTATGGTATATAAATCAATGAACATGTCCAAATATTATTTATCGGTAGGAAAATGGCTTGAACAAAAATCATATTATACGTCTGCTTAGCTGTTTTTACAATTTTATGTTGCATAATATAACTTATTTATAATCATTTGGTTTATCCCACAAGCCTGTATTGCACAAGACTAGTCAAAAAAGCCCTTTGACCCTTTAATACTAAGGTTTTTAACATTTTAAATTAATTGTTTAAAATAGTGGTTAAATTATTGAGATTTTATAGGTAACACATCAAAATGTTATAGTGACTTAGTATAGTAATAACATTGTTATAGCATCTGGAGGACAGTTGACTGAAGTATGTGGTTCTAAATAAATAAAACGCCATCAATCTTTTTTTTTTTTTTTTTTGATGCAGAGGCATGCTCAGAGGCATAATTTACACCAAGGGTAAAGGCGGTTGTGTAATATAAGCTATATAATAAATGGAGTTGTTAAGTGATATAAAAAGATTAGATTATTGTATCATGTGCATACAAATGAACAAATCCCCCCCCTACATATAGTCTGACTCCTGCCTGCTGGCTGTAACCCAACGTATGGCTATCTGTCTTCAAACTTATCCAATAAACTGTAAATAACTGTCATAGCAAAGTAACAAATCATGAAATCTACAGACAGGTGTGGAACAGCCAAAGTAGTCCCACAAGGGGGCATTGCACTCTTAATAACAATGAATGCATAACCACATAGACAGATACACTATATTGCCAAAAGTTTTGGGACATTTTACTTTACGCACAAATGAACTTTAATGGCATGCCAGTCTTAGTCTGTAGGGTTCAATATTGAGTTGGCCCACCCTTTGCTGCTATAACAGCTTCACCCAGTCTCCGCTTGAATTCATCCCAAATGTGTTTTATCAGGCTGAGGTCAGGACTTTGTACAGGCCAGTCAAGTTCCTCCACCCCAAATTTGCTCATCCATGTCTTTTGAACCTTGCTTTGTGCACTGGTGCGCAGTCATGTTGGAACAGGAAGAGGCCATCCCCAAACTGTTCCCACAAACTTTGCAGCATGAAATTATCCAAAATGTCTTGGTATGCTGATGCCTTAAGAGTTCCCTTCAATGGAACGAAGGGGCCAAGCCCAACCCCTGAAAAACAACCCCACATCATAATCCCCCCTCCACCAAACGTTACACTTGGCACAATGCAGTCAGGTAAGTACTGTTCTCCTGGCAACTGCCAAAATCAGACACATTCATCAGATTGCCAGACAGAGAAGCGTGATTCGTCACTCCAGAGAACACGCCTCCACTTCTCTAGAGTTCAGTGGCGTCGTACTTTATACCACTGCATCCAACGCTTTGCATTACATTTGGTGATGTAAGACTTGGATGCAGCTCCTCGGCTATGGAAACCATTCCACGAAGCTCTCTATGCACTGTTGTGCTAATCTGAAGGCCACATGAAGTTTGGAGGTCTTTAGCTATTGACTCTGCATACAGTTGGTGACTTCTGTGCACTGTGCGCTTCAGCATGCACTGACCCCGCTCTGTCATTTTACGTGGCCTACCACTTCGTGGCTGAGTTGCTGTTGTTACCAGTTGCTTCCACTTTGTTATAATACTACTAACAGTTGACCGTGGAATATTTAGTAGCAAGGAAATTTTACGGATGGACTTATTACACAGGTGACAACCTATCGCTCTTGAATTCATGGAGCTCCCATTCTTTCACAAATGTTTGCATGCTTAGGTACTTGATTTTTATACACCTGTGGCCATAGAGGTGATTGGAACACCAGAATCCAATGATTTGGAGGGGTGTCCCAATACTTTTGGCAATATAGTGTATATCATATATCATATATCAATTCATGAAAGATCTGCAGGAGTTTTCTTGCTGTTTTCTAAGAATGCAACAAATTCAGGTAGTTGTTATGTGTGACAATTTTACATTCTGGTGTTATGACTGTGACAGATTCATAAATAAATCCTGCCATGTAGGTGACAAGAAAGTGGAGGTAAATAAGACTTGTTCCCTGTTGGAGCAAATTGTGTAACATATGTAAGTATTGTGTTGCGGACAAAATTCTGCCTGTGGCATTTCTGCAGATTGATAAAATAGATTTATAAACTGATGACTCTTTATGAATTCCAGGATGGAGATTCAGTAAGGCATTTATGACACATTTCTAGTGGTATATAATACATAATACAGTGCAGCACTGTAAATAATCAACATAAAAATATATCACTTTTGTGCATAAAAAGAAACCATAATATAATGATGTGCTCTAGTGTCCTTCAAAAAATCAAACACGTAAAAATAAAAAAACCTAAAAGTCCAGATCTATGTTGGAAAAATGTCCTTTATGCTGGAAATCAATAATCAATCCACACTATTAAATAGAAATCCACCGCTGCTCACTTTAACCTTTACCATGTGATCACAATTGCACCCAGAGAGTGCTTACACCTTCTTTAACCACTAGCCTACAGGGCACTTATACCCCCTTCCTGCCCAGGCCAATTTCCAGCTTTCAGCACTGTCACACTTTGAATGACAATTGCGCGGTCATACAACACAGTACCCATATGAAATTTTTATAATTTGTTTTGTGACAGAGCTTTATTTTGGTGGTATTTAATCACCTCTGGGTTTTTATTTTTTCTTAAACCAAAAACCACTACATTTTGGAAAAAAAAAAGTTTTTTCTTAGATTTGTTATAAAAGTTTGTAAATAAGTGATTTTTCTCCTTCACTTATGTGCACTAATGAGGCTGCAGTGATAGGCACTGATAGGCTACACTGATAGGTGGCACTAAGGGGCACTGATGAGGAGGCACTGGTAGGTGGCACTGATGGGCACTGAAAGGCAGCACTGATATATGGCACTGATAGGTGGCACTGTTAGGGGGCACTGACTGGCACTGATAGGTGGCACTGATGCACACTGATAGGTGGCACTGATGCACACTGATAGATGGCACTGACTGGCACTGATAGGTGGGACTAATTGGCAGCACTGATAGGTGGCACTGATTGGCATTGATAGGTGGCACTGACTGGCGCTGATGGGTGACACTGAAAGGCAGCTCAGATGGGCACTGATATGTGGCATTAATGTGCACTGGTAGGCACTTATATGTGGCATTGATGTGGCACTGATGGGCACTGGCACGTGGCACTGATGGGCACTGGCACGTGGCACTGTTCAGCACTGATGGACACTGACAGGTGGCACTTCTGGGGCCACACTGATCACCAGGGCACACTGATCATTCCCCTCAGAATGCTGATTACCGGCTCTCCTCTCGAGCTGTCAGTGTGACAGCTCGAGAGGAGAGAAATGCCGATAACCGGCATATCCCTGTTTTACATGTGATCAGCTGTGATTGGACACAGCTGAACACATGACCGAGCCGACATCTTCGGCTCTTTCCGTGGACACAGCGAATCGGCGCGCTGCGCGCTCCCTGAGCTGCGCATTCGTGGTGAGAATGGGAGGACGTCATATGACGTCCTCCCAGAATGAGAGAACCACCTTGTGCCCGTCATTGGACTATTTGGCGGGCGGGAAGTGGTTAAACCCATAAGGAAGAAAAACATTTTAAATATATTTAAAAAATATTCTTCCCAGATATATTGACATATATTTGAAATGCTACAATTTTGGCCATATTCTATCTATCTATATATATATATACACACACACTGTATGTTGAAATGCGTTTCTTATTACAAAATATATGCAAAATATGTTTAAAAATACATTTCAAATATACTGTATATCTTTAAAAACACAAATCTACATTTTTGGAATGCATTTACAAATATATTACAAATGTATTTTTTATATGTTAAGAATCTGAAGAGTATATTTAAAAAATATATCTTTTTTTTAAAAAGCATTTCTAATATATGTCAATATATTTGGGAAGAATATTTTTAAAATATATTTCAAATATATTTTTCTTCCATGTGGGAATGACCTCTATATATTAAAGGCCATAGAACACTTTTCTTCCTCTATTAAAGAGGAGTTCCAGTCTCCCCCAAAAAAATTAAGTCAGCAGCTACAAATTTTAATATAAGGGCACTTATGTGTCCAAGGATCCAGCGATGTCCTCACCCGAGCCAATTCTTCAATCGACTTTGGGTGCAGACACTAGCATCTTGGTGAAGTTGGTAAAGTTTTCCAGCTTCACAGCTGGTTTCCTACTATGTATGCACGAGCCCCGCTGCACTTTGTGAATGGTCCCGTAGTCTTCTGGGACCTGTGTGACCCAGAAGGCTGCGGGGGGGGGGGAGGAAATTCTTCACAGATTGCCATGATGCTCTGACACGGAAGTGGGAGCGGGTACCTGTCAAAACCAGGTACACACTCCCCCCCCCCAAAAAAAAAGTGCCAAATGTGGAGGTGGGGAGGATGCAAACCAGTGGAACTTCCCCTCATGGGTGAAGTTCCGCAATAAGCATAGTACCAACCAGGGGCGGACTGACCATTTGGAAACTCGGGCACTGCCCGAGGGCCCAGGGTCAGTAGGGGGCCCCATGAGATGCCCCTGGTACCTTTTTTTCATAGGCTTTTTTGAGTTTGGGCAAGGACACAGGGGCCCCATGATCCCCTATTGCCCAGAGGCCCCATGAGTTGTCAGTCCGCCCCTGGTACCAACATCTCTTTTCAACCTCTCCTCTCCTTCTCCTGGGGTATATCACTCAGAAAAAACAGAGAACTTTCATAATGCTTTCCATAATATAAAATGTATTTATTAAAAGCATGAACCCATATACACTCACATGTAATAGTGCACTACAGCCCTTAGTGTACAGAAGTAAAGAACTTTCTTTTCCTCATAAAATCCTCCAGGTATACTGTATCTACACTGTCATCCCGCCATTACTGCATTCAAAAACAGAGTCATATATCACTCCACTGGCTGTAAAGGTGAATTTTATGAAGAAAAGAAAGCGCTTTACTTGTATGCAGTATTACATGTGAGTGTATATGGTTGTATGCTTGTAATAAATACATTTTATATTATGGAAAGCACTATGAGAGTTCTATATGTTTTTGTTCTTAGTGATATCACCAGGGCTGCCGATAAGGGGGTACCACCAGCTCTTCTATACAGAGATCCTGGACGGGGAGGGTGATTGGTATGGGGGGGTAATTACTGGTACTGATCTCCGTCTGTTTCTCCTGCAGCAGCTCCACTCCCTCCCACCAGCTTTCACCTGCTGCAAAAGAACCGCAGAGGGATTGGTTCCATTCCCCCCCCCCCCACCCCCCGCACTGAACACCTTCTCTGTCCATGATCTGATTCCCCCTGTTTACTGGGTCCCCTATGTGCCTCTTTTCCCCCATAGCACTGCCAGCTTTTCCTCCTATCCCTCCAGCCAGCTGCTGTTGGCTCACAGGGGTATTGTATCGGATGCATAAGTCCTGTCCCCCTTCTAACACAACCCCCCTCCCCCAAATCTCCTCTCCCAGCACAAATCCTCCCCCCGCTAGATGTGCACACCAAAAATTTTAGGTTAATTTTGTATGAATTAATTCACTGAAGAATTTGCTTTTGTCATATTCGTTATGTTGACCTGATTCATTTTCAGAATTTGTTTTTGTATTTTTGGCATTCGTTTCATATACTCATTGGCCCTGGTGGATTTGAAAAATTTTGCAGTTTTTCTGGAAGATTGCTATATATTCGATACATTATCAAATTGGATTTGGAAGAATTCAATATTTTTGGACACTAGTCCAACCCACCAACAAAAATGACGTGAGCTGGAATGAAATTCTGATCCATTCATTATCCTGATCCGAATTATCAAACAAATTTGAAAATTTTAATAGTTTTCCTAATAGCCCAACTATCATGTCATGTGACGTCACCTGAATGAAAGGAATGCATTAATTTTGATATAACTTTTTTCGTATTTGTTGACATTCCTTACTATGTCATTCAGAGATTCGTATACATCCAAATCTCCATTAAAATAATTTTCATCCAAAAAACAAATTGAAAGGCACATTTCTACTCCCCACTTCTAGCATAAATTCTCCCCGCCAAATCTTCCTTCTAGTACGAATGCTCCCCCCCTCCAAATCTCCCCTCCCAATCCCCCCTTCCAGCACAAATCCCCCTCCCCAACACAAATTCATTCCCCCCGCCCCCAGCACATATCTTCTTATCCCCCAACCACCAAATCACTCCTTCCAGCATAAATATTTAACTGCCACCCCCCCCCCAATGTTTAACTGTAATCCTCCCAACACTAGACATGCATGCCAGAAATTTTAGTTTCATTTTAGATGCATTCATTCACTGAAGAATTTGCTATTCGTTATGTTGACCTGATTAGTTTTCAGAATTCTTTCCGTTGGCATTCGTTTCGTATATTCATTGGTCCTGGGTGGATTTTAAAAGTTTTGCAGTTTTTCTGGAAGATTGCTATATATTCTATACATTATCAAATTGGATGGATTGGAATTGAAAGGATTCAATATTTTTGGACACTAGTCTAACCCACCAGGAGAAATGACGTGCTTGAATGAAATTTGGATCCATTCATTATCCTAATCCTAAATTCTCAAACAAACTCGAAAATTTAATTCATTTTCAGCCCAAACTATTGCATCACGTGACTGAAAGGAATGCATTAGTTAATTTTGTTATAAATGTTTTCGTATTTGTTGACATTCGTTACTATGTCCATTTCAGAGATTCGTATTTATCCAAATCTTCATAAATGAAATTTTTGTCCAAAACACAAATTGAAACGCACATTTCTACTCCCCACTTCTAGCATAAATCTGCTTCTCCAAATCTTCCTTCTAGTACAAATGCTCTCCCCCCCCCCCCCCAAACACAAATCCCCCCTCCCAAGACAAATCCTCTCCCCCCCGGCACATATCTTCTTATCCCCCAACCACCAAATTACTCCTTCCAGTATAAATATTTAACTGCCACCCCCCAGTCACCATGACCCCCACAGTAATTCTCCATCCAGACAGATTGTAATCCCTGCAGTGTAAATCTCCCAGTTTCCTTAAAGAGCTCAGATCAGCACTGCTCCATTCAAAGGGACATTCCTTCTCCTAGGCTCCTCCTCCTGTGAATGATAATGTTAGGGTAGAGGAGGAGACTAGAGAAAATATCCCTCGGCTCTGGCGCATATAATTATGACAGGTAGCTGGCATCTCTACCCATCGACTGTATGTCACAATATTAGGAGCTCCCCAAAGAAATGTGGGGCGGGTTCTCTAGGTGCCTGTAAGGTGAATGAAAGAACCCCTGTAAGGTGAATGAAAGAAAAATAATGTTTACAGGCAGTTTTATAAAGCACTGAATGCCACATTCACCAAATATTTACTGCAGGTCAATCAATCACTTTCATTTAAAACACATGCACCAGAAAGATTTGCCTACAGTGAATATTTTCTAAATGTCACATAAGCATGCCTCTAAGGCAGAGGTGTCAAACTGGTGGCCCTCCAGCTGTTACAAAACTACAAGTCCCATCATGCCTCAGCCTTTTGGAGTCATGCTTGTAACTGTCAATTTTGTAATGCCACATGGGGCTTGTAGTTTGGCAACAGCTGGAGGGCCACCAGTTTGACACCCGTGCTCTAATGCTAGACTCAAACTAGCCAACATGGTAAAATGCAATATGTTACAGTGTAGGCCAGTGCCAGTGTTGGCTCCTGCGGAGAGCGTTGCTATGCTTACTTTTTTACTATTTGAAGTGTCCTAGGAAAACAGGGAAGCAGGAAAGGCAAGGAAACTGCAGGGTGTTATTATGGCACTATAAAAGTTCTAAAAATGATAATACAGTTATGAATAGACCCTTTTTAGGTTAAATCACCAATCATTATTTCATAGCACTGGGAGGCTCCAGTGGAATCACTTTTTTCTGGGTTGGGGAAGAGCGACACCCAAGTGGCACACTGTTGTAAAAAAGTGGGTGTGATGTAATGGGTGTGGTTATATAGGTGTGATTTAGCTAAGGTGGCTTTCTCTTACTGAGAATTACAAAATACAAACAGGTTGAGGAGGCATGTTTTTCAGATTATTTAAGAGACTTCCAGGAATACTTTTAGAGCCTTCAGATGTTACAGAAAACTATTCGGGGCTGCCTGAATGAACCCTGATCTAATTAATGATGGAAATATATTTTTTAAAGCTTATTAAATGAAAATGTGCTTTTTGTATTCAGTACCTGCATGGAAAAATGCTACAATTACCAAGAGAGAAGAAAGATGAGGAGTAGACAGGAAGTGGAAGAGGTCTGGGGGACAGTTAAGCTGTCCCTAACAAAGCAGTACGCATGTACACCACTGCCATCCCCAGTATTGCATAAGACATGGGGAACTGAGGAGGCTAACACCATCGTATATGGAAAGAATGTGTATCCTCTGTTAAGAATATCCAGTATCCTATACAACCAATACCTAAGGGTACGCAGGCATAGCACTGCAAAACCAAAATTTGAACACAATGCTAAACTCATATGAGATAGGCTCCAGGAAAAGGGGTAAAATAAAAAGTGTTGGAAGAAATCTTGAATTTGGTGTAGAGGTACAAAGACTAAGGTGTTTAGACATACTGTATGTCTTTACTGCATAAACCAGGGTTTCTCAACCAGGGTTCCTCCAGAGGTTGCTAGGGGTTCATTGAGCATATCTTGAGTTTCAGACATAGTCATTTTTTTGGGGGTTCCCAGAGACCAGAAAGTTATTTCGAGGGTTCCTCTGTGATAAAAAAGGTTGAGAGAGACTGGCATATACTATAGCTTTATAGGCAAAATATAGCTATGATGTTTATGTAGCCATTATTCCTTAATACCCCTTTCATAGATATATATTCATATACAGTATATAGTGGAACCATGCTATTATGTATCAAGGATATCAATTTGCAGTTTGCAGTTCACCCCCGATGGATCACCTGGTTGTGCTGTTTATGAGCCCTATAGTGTGTTTCCTTAGGGAGCACATCTAGTATGGCAGGAGCATATTTACCACGAGGTAAACAAGGCGCTTGCCTAGGGAGGCATTTTTCAGGGGGGGCGGCGCCACCCCCTGGTAGAAGGTACACATGCAGCATGTGGACCAGCCAGGTGGGATCAGAGAGAGGCGACGGGCTGCTTGACGGTGTTTGCAGAAACCTACTCGCGTTTCCGGGGATGTCCAGAGCTCTGAAGGCAGGTGTATGGGGGGGGCGTTGTTAGCAGAAGTCCCTCTTGGCTGGGGGTCAATTGGATTTTGCATCTATTCATCTGAGGTATAATAGTATAGATATGAGATACTGGGACAAATATAATGAATTTCAGAGAAGTTACTATTATGTATGTGCCCCCAGATGCACAAAGGTTTGCTCTATTTTATGTCCCTTCTAGGTCCCCAGTGTTGGCTGGGAAGACTTTGCTGTTTTGCTCTTGAGCATATTGGAATCCAGACAAGTGTAAGACCTCATTCACACAGTCTTACTTACGCGTACCCAGATCAACCCCTCTAACACAGACTCCCCAGCAGAGATCCCCCCTCCCCCACCAGCACAGATCCCTCAGTACAGACAGTTCCCCCCAGTACAGACTGACTGACCCACCCAGCACAGACTCCTCAACAAAGACAGACCCCCGAGCACAGACCCCCCAGTACAGAAGGACCCTCCCAGCACAGACCAACTTCCCCAGCACAGACCCGCCAATTGAAGTTTTAGTTATTTACCTAAATCAAAAAATTTTTCTCCTTTTGAGAAGCAAGAGAAAATCTAAAGGTAATTTTAATGCAAAAACATCCAGATGACCTGGAGCAAATAAGATGAAGAATATTTAGCATTCCATGTAATCTCACTACCATCCCCCCATATCAAGTCAGCTTTACAACAACCAGTTGCTGAAATTACTTGGGTTTGTTGTGGTAGTGGTTCCTTGTTGGCTAAAAGAGACATTGAGTCTGCTTTCCATGTATTATATGTTCATCCACAGATCTTTCTCTTAAGCTGGTGCCTCCAAGGACCTAAACCCACCCTTCTTGTTATTTATTGTTAATTGTTATATAATTGGAATGGTTTTGTAATAAAGGGCTGCTGTGGCCATTAAATCACATTTTTATGTGGTCTCAGTCTATTCTGGGTGTTTACAAGCAGCAAAGGGGGATCTGGCCTAGTGGTACTCCTGCTGGGCTTTCTCTGAAACATCCTGGTCAAGAAGGGCCCAAAGCAAATAAAATGAAGGACATAGGCCTTGGGGGCCACATGACAAGGTTGAAGCGGTGTCATTGAGCTGTAAAGTTAAGGAAAAAGAAAATAAGAATACATCCTCTAATCTGATTGGTGATTGGGGTCTAGGATAGGAGGTTTTCTGAGACAATCAGCAGGGAGGAGCAGGACAGTGGCATTCTCAGGCTGACCAACAACTTTAAAGCTTACAAGCTTCCCACATTGCACTTTGTTTTTGGCTATTTATGTAGCACTACCCCCTTGGGAGTTGCTGGGTTTTTGGGTCCCCTTATAGTCCTGCACAGCCAGGCAACACACATTTTCTTCAGACCTTGTACACTGGAGACAGTAAACAATCCTTGAGCTTGTTTTTTGTTTTTTAGTTTTATTACGGGGTATTAAACTTGGATGGGGTTGAGGGGTGTATGGGATGCCCAAGGAACTGTGAACATGAAAACAAATCTCCTTTGCAATTATGTACAAGTCCATAGACAAATAGTCTCTCCTTGAAGAGCTCTCCAGCCCTTCTGGTGTACCTCCTCAGACCCCAGATGAATCCTCCTCTTCACCCAGCTGCCTGAGGGAATCCCTGAGTAAGGGGACCCAGAAACTGTCACTGCAGTAGAGCAGCCCCAGATGCGGAGCTAATTGGGTTGACACCTGACTACTCCCTCCCCTTATCTGACCCAGAGGGGTGTAAGATTACTCACTCAGTCCTCTCCTGTTAGCATGTTGGTTGGTGGCTGCCTTCAGGTCTTACGCTTGGCTGGCTCCTTCTCTGCTTCCCAGGCTGTCCTCTCTCAGGGGATGGTTGAGACTGAGAGATCCTCCTACCAAGATCCTGCCTGCAGGTGGGCCGCTCCCAGGCTTTACACTCTAACTTTCTCACTTCATCTTCCACCTGACACCATTTCCTGGTCAGGCTTTCTTATACTTAAGAGCTGTTCTGACCCCATGCCATGCTTCCTGCTTGGGGATTGGTACAAAATCCCTTGGGTATGCAGATCAGCTCCTCCTCACCCCCACTGTATTCTAGAAACTTCTCAAGCTTATAGAGCAAGGGGAGGTTGACCAGGGAACTGACCTGCAGAGCCCTGACCCGGAGTAACCTGACTGACTCATCCTAGGCTGACTCACACCAGGCCGCTATCCAGGCTCTAGCTGAAAAACTATCTAGTTCCTAGCTAACTAGAGGGGTGCTAAATTTATTTTTTTGTATTAGCCTGTCATGGCTGCTAGTATGTTGTTTTGAGGGCCTTTGAAAATGTTCATAAGTGTAAAAGTGGGTGGGGACCTATCTAAGGTACCCTGTTTTAGTGTGAAACCCAGGATCAATGTACAGAAGGGTATTCTGTGGTAGATTTCTGTAATTGTCCTCAAAATGGTATAATGTGGCTGGGAGCCTACCAAGATACAGAGTAGACTGCAGGTACAATAGTATGATATTCTAAACAGAGGTCACTTAACATTACACAGGCAAAAAATGGTAATCTTGAGAATACATGGGCTACAAATAGGCAATCATATACAATACTCGGGCAACAGTCCGTTGTTTCAAAATGCTAGCAACAAATGAAAATTGTTGTAATACACAAGTAACAAACATTATAACCATGGAAACAAAAGGACAATTGTTACAAGATGCGGGCAACAAAATAATAATCTTTACAAGACAGGGGTGATAACAATAAAAATACCTGAAGCCCAGTCAGTGAAAACAAAATGGACGTGGAAAAAATGTTTTTTACACTGTTGGTCAGTGGAAAGAAGAAAGGGACTTGCTTGTAAATGGATTCTTCACTTGCTGACCACCAAAATAAAAGGCATTTCTTGCACTGGTGGTCAATGAGAAAATGTGGAGGCACATAAACATTGATGCTGGTGGCACTACTTATTAATGAGTCCCATCAAGACTTCTGTTAGATCAGGACCTAGGGCTAACAGAACAGCACATGTACAGTGCCTTGTAAAAGTATTTATAGCCCTTGAAATTTTCCACATTGTCATGTTACAACCAAAATGTAAATGTATTTTATTGGGATTCTATGTGATAGACCAACACAAAGTGGCACATAGTTGTGAAGTGGAAGGAAAATGATAAATGGTTTTAAAAATAAATCAAATATCTGAAAAATGTGGCGTGCATTTGTATTCAGCCCCCTTTACTTTGATTCCCCCAGCTGAAATCAAGTGGAACCAATTGCCTTCAGAAGTCACCTAGTTGGTAAATAGAGTCCACCTGTGTGTATTTTAATACCAGTATAAATACAGCTTTTCTGTGAAGGTTTGTTAGAGAACATTAGTGGACAAACAGCATCATGAATGCCAAGGAACACACCAGACAGGTCAGGGATAAAGTTGTGGAAAAGTTTAAAGCAGGGTTAGGTTATAAAAAAAATATCCCAAGGTTTGAACATCTCACGGAGCACTGTTCAATCTATCATCTGAAAATGGAAAGAGTATGGCACAATTGCAAACCTACCAGAACATGGCCGTCCACCTAAACTGAAGGAAGGAAGAGAATTAATCAGAGAAGCAGCCAAGCAGCCCATGGTAACTCTGGAGGAGCTGCAGAGATCCAAAGCTCAGGTGGGAGAATCTGTCCACAGGACAACTATTAGTCGTGCACTCCACAAATCTGGCCTTTATGGAAGAGTGGCAAGAAGAAAGCCATTGTTGAAAGAAAGCAATAAGAAGTCCCGTTTGCAGTTTACGAGAAGCCATGTGGAGGACACAGCAAACATGTGGAAGAAGGTGCTCTGGTCAGGTGAGACCAAAATTTAACTTTTTGGCCTAAAAGCAAAACGCTATGTGTGGCAGAAACCTAACACTGTACATCACCCTGAACACACCATCCCCACCGTGAAACATAGTGGCAGCAACATGTTGTGGGGATGCTTTTCTTTATCAGGGTCAGGGAAGCTGGTCAGAGTTGATGGGAAGATGGATGGAGCCAAATACAGGGCAATCTTGGAAGAAAACCCGTTAGAGTCTGCAAAAGACTTGAGACTGGGGTGGAGGTTCACCTTCCTGCAGGACAACGACCCTAAACATACAGCCAGAGCTACAATGGAATGGTTAAGACCAAAGCATATGGCCCGGTCAAAGTCCATACCTAAATCCAATTGGGAATCTGTGCAAGACTTGAAAATTGCTTCTTATAGATGCTCTCATCCAATCTGACAGACGATTGAGCTATTTTGCAAACAAGAATGAGCAAAAAATTTATTCTCTAGATGTGTAAAGCTGGTAGAGGCATGCCCAAAAAGACTTGCAACTGTAATTGCAGCGAAAGGTGGTTCTACAAAGTATTGACTCTGGGGGGCTGAATACAAACGCATACCACACTTTTCACTTATTTATTTGTAAAAAAAGTTGAAAAACATTTATTATTTTCCTTCCACTTCACAATAATATGCCACTTTGTGTTGGTCTATCACATAAAATCCCAATAAAATACAATTACGTTTTTGGTTGTAACACGACAAAATGTGGAAAATTTCAAGGAGTTTGAATACTTTTTCAAGACACTATACTCTTTAGGTCCCCCTGTACCTTGTTACCAGAGAGCCTGCAGAGGTAGTGTTTCATTGCTCCTCTGCAACTCACACAGGAGAGAGTTACAAAGAGAGTAGTAAAAGGCTTACTACTGCTGGCTGTAACACTGACAGCAGGAACTTGGGGGGCAGGTGAGTATTTTTGGTATTTGTTGGTGCCCTTTGACAGAGATCAGAAAAGCAACCCCCCAGGTGGCTGTACATGGGACTCCTCTTCTAGGTGCACCACTACTTCATTGCCAACTAGGCTCTTCCAAGCATCTTTTTTTGGCAATGACCTGAGATTTGAAAGTGTTAGTGCTGCTGTCTAACCTGAACCGGGTTGTGCAGAGATGTATGATATTCTCTGGGGAAGTTATAGTCTTATGCAAAAGTTTGATCACCCTTGGTCAAGGTTCATTTTGTTGATATTCTTGATAAAAAGAACCTACTATTATTTTTTGTAAGGTCCAAAGAAAGTAAATGACTTTTTAGGCCTTTATCCAAATAAAGTAAACATAATTCCAAAGCTTATTAAATTCTCTGACCCTTGAAACCACCCAAAGCCACTCTCTCTTTTAGAACAGGGACACTTATTGAACTACAGAGAAATGAGGCCACACAGGGAGAGCATTTTATATTCGGTACTGTACTATATTATAGTAGAATAAACATATTCTGTACATGAGATCAT
>NW_028320083.1:0-70000 GCF_062004578.1 Staurois parvus | reverse complement strand
GGAGTGGCACTCCTATTGTTTGTTGCACTTTTATTGCACATAGTTGCATATGCAATTGTTAAGAAATACTACACTATATTCGTTTTTTTTTTTTTTTTTTGGAGCTTTGGATCAGCACATTGGAAGACCACAGAAGTGAGAGAGATTGTATGGCACACAACACATTCGGATAAAAGGAGATCACGAGGGGAATATAAGAGGATTGGAGTACAAAGTGGTGTGCTTCTGTTGTCATAACAAAGACTTTTTTTACCCAGGGGGGTATTGGACTGAGAGCTGCACTTTCGCTTGTGTAATTAATATTCTTGTGGCGCTTTTTACTATTATAATAACGTATATAAATATGCTCATGCTTAAAAAAATGGTACCATCTATGGGTATTCTAATGCCTGCCAAAGGTAACGTTTGCAATTACATAGGTAATGCCATGTCCTTTTTTGGGGGGGGGTGGGGGGGGGGGGTAATGTGGTTTGATCATCTCTTCCTGCCGCCTTTCTGAATAAATACTCCATATTCCTGGAGATGTAGCTTACCATCTGTTGTATCTACAGTCTGGAAAAGCCCTCTATTGGAAGAAAGGGGTCACAAGATCTGTCCTTCCACAACTAGCAAAAATCCAGATCTTTTTTTCTAGGCTGTACTTCTATGAGCATGACTGCCCCCCCCCCCCTTACACACACACACACACGTATGCACAACTGTTCACTTTCTCAGGGAACAACTAATTTCACATGATGTAAACACTATGATCAGTGCTAGCTAGGCATTGGGAATAAACTATAGTTTTTTTCTGTGCAAGGCAACTACCAGAGGTAGTAGTGCTAGTCTTTGTTTCTAGTAAAATCAAGTACAGTATGGCAAACATGACTTTTTTTAAAGTCTGTAATGAGATATTTTTCAGTCTTTGCTGTCTTCAAGACACCTGCCCACTTTTTTATCCTTCAAGATCAAGACTCTGTGCTCCAGGCAGTAGGTGTAACCAGACTGAAGAGATGGAATGTGCATGTTCTTGAGCTGTCATCATACTTTAATTATGCAATTCAGTAGGATACATAGCTAGATATATCTAGATAGATAGCTACTCTTTTGCATTCTCATCTGCTCTGGTCAAATGAAGCAGACCTCGAAGTCCACCCAACATTAGGTAATTTTTTTTTTTTTTTGCAATTACCACATCCAACGGTGTTGACGTGCTATCCCAGTATGCAACTTATTTCCCCACCCCTACATTTATAGAATTCAGATGCATTTTTTGACTGAAGAACAATAAGCAGTCCCAATTGTTTTTTCCTATTTCTAATACCAATGGCCAATTACAGTTTTTAGTGCTTGATTGTGGGATAATAGCTCTTGAATTCTTATTAAAGTGGTTGTAAACTACATTTTCTAATTGGTTTCCCTGCATGTTTATGGCATGATGTGTTAGTATTCACTGCATACTAGCACATTATGACAGACTTACCTTTGAAACAGAACCCTCCAGCACTGAGCTGTCATACCTCCTGGTGATTCCATCTTCGCCCAGTCTTCCTTCTGGGTACACACCCCCTGGCTGTTTGAATGGTCGGGCTGTGACGATATCGCTCTTGCACATGTGCATGTAAGTCATCATCATGGCACTCTCTGCAATCAGAGTGCATTCAGTGTGCCGAAAATATTGGCACCCCTGCATTTCTGTCAGAAAATGCACCACTTCGCCCAGAAATTGTTGCAATTACGAATGTTTAAGCATTCTCATGTTTATTTCTTTTGTTTGTATTGGTATGACACAAAAAAGTGGAGAAACAAAAAGCCAAATCTGACACATTTCTCACAAAACTCCAACAATGGACTGGATAAAATGATTGGCACCCTCAACTTAATATTTGGTAGTACACCCCTTGGAAAAAATAACTGAAATCAATCACTTCCTGTAATCAATGAGTTTCTTACACCTCTCCACTGGAATTTTGGACCACTCTTCTTTTGCCATTTTCTCCAGGTCTCTCAGATGGGTCCATTTTCCCAACTGCTGTTTTGCAATATCTCCACAGGTGCTCTATGGGATTGAGATCTGGACTCATTGCTGGTCAGTTCAATACCCTGCAGCGCTTTGACGTAAACCCTTTCTGGGTGCTTTTTGATGTGTGCTTTGATGACTTCTGACCAAACTTTCTGACATTGGGCCCTACATTGCACCCCAGAATTCTTTAGTAGTCTTTGGATTTCATAACACCATGCACGCAGTCAAGATATCCAGTACCTGAAGCAGCAAAGCAACCCTAAAGCATCAGTGAACCTACACCATGTTTGACTGTAGGGACTCTATTCTTTTCTTTAAAGCCCTCATTTCTTTTTCTGAAAACAGAATGATGGGCTTTACCAAAAAGCTGTAATTTTGTTTTGGCTCTCCACAGCACATTCTCCCAAAAGGATTTGGCTTCCTAAAGTAAGTTTTTTGGCACACTCCAATCTGGCTTTTTTATGTCTTTGTGTCAGCAGTGGGGTCCTTCTTGGTCTCCCTGCCATAGTGTCCCTTTTCATTCAGGGGGCACTGATAGGCGGCACTGATGGGTGGCACTGACTAATGGCACTGCTGGGCACTGACTGGCAGCACTGATGGGTGGCACTGATTGGGGGCACTGCTGGGCACAAGTAGGTGGCACTGATGGGAAAAGATGGGTGGCACTGCTGGGCACTTATAGGCACAGGTGGGTGACACTGTTTGGCACTTGTGGCTGGCACTGCTGGGCACAGGTAGGTGGCACTGGTGGATGGCACTGATCATCAGAGCACTGATCATCAGTGCCCTGATGATCAGTGCTGATCTGTTTTTTGACAATTTCCGGTTATCAGCAGTACTTTCCTCACGCTGTGACAGTGTGAGAAAAGTGTAGCCGACAATCGGCAACTGCATTTGCCTGGATATCCTCTGTATCATTGGACACAGCTGATCACGTGGTAAAAGGCCGCTGTGATTGGCCTTTTACCACATCATGTGATCAGCTGTGTCTGTAGGATACAGCGATCACAGAGATCTCCAGGTGCGTGTTCTGGGAGGACCTCATATGACGCCCTTCCAGAACTGGACAACCGCGCTGTAGCCGTCATACAGTTTTAAGAAGGTGCCAATAATTTTGTCCAGTCCATTTTTGGAGTTTTGCGTGGAATGTGTCAGATTTGGATTTTTGTTTCTCCACTTTTTTGTATCATACCAATACAAACAATAGAAATAAACATGAGAATGCCGAAATTGTAATTCCAACAAGTGGTGCATTATCTGACAAATGCAGGGGTGCCAATATTTTTGGTCATGATTGTATATGTTCAGAGCCTGCGGATGAATGATCCCTGTTACATAACATCATACCAGAAGTATTTTGTATCTCAAATATCATTATACAAATGGTATGTAGTTATACGTTTATTCTTTGCTCTAGGCAAAACATGAAAAGCTAACTCCGTATACAAAATGTACAAGTCAAATTATTTTTATTTTTTTAAATAAATGTTCATCCTTTCCACCTGGTTGCCCTCCTTAGTCTTTTGTCCCATCTTTTGAATGGACATGAATCTGACCCTGTTAAAACACAGGCCAATGTGTTTAGTGATTTCAGCGCAGTGTCCTTCTGCCTTACTATAGCTTGCATAGCAGATAATTATGTAAGAGTGTGCAGTTATATTTAAAAGCTTCACGAAAATCCTGAACAATATCAATAATTAGGATCATTTACAACTTTTAATCTTGCAAAGTTTCACTACTACTAGAAGTTCACTAGCTAATCCTACATGCGGTCTAGGGTTGCTCTTTAAATGAAAACTGCAAGAAATGTTTGCAAAGTACTTCCGGGCAGAATGAAGGGCACAAGCTGCAACCTGTACATGTGTTCATAAGGCCAAGGACTTGGTTAGTGTGTGCTTGGAGCTTGAAGAAGGGTGTTCCCTTCTCCACCCAATACTAAAGTGCCTGACTACAAGAATGGAGCTGGGAGAGAACTTTGATGGTTGTATAGCTTTCTCCCTTCCCTCAGGTAAAGGTGTGCTCTCTGACACACTCAGCAGAAGGAGTGTAATGAGATCACTGAGGATTTGCATTGTTTTGTCACACAAGCACCAGGACCAATCATGTCCATCATCATATATTCTTTCAAATTTAAAAAAATACACTTTTTTTACTTTTTTAGGTTTGTGTTTTTCAAACAACAGTTAACACGATTTCTTCCTGTAGTCTGTCACCTTTTTAATGTTCATCTGAGACATTTCACGTGCCTGGTGAGGTGAAAATGCTTATATAAGATACAGTATATGCTGTGTAGTACGCAACATAGACTTGACTCCTGCACTCTTTGGGGTTGATTTACTAAAGGCAAATAGACTGTGCACTTTTATTTATTTATTTCAGGAACTTATATAGCGCCATCAATTTACGCAGCGCTTTACATATATATTGTACATTCACATCAGTCCCTAACCCTCAAGGAGTGTACAATCTAAGGTCCCTAACTTACATGTATACATACACATACTAGGGCCACTTTAGACAGCAGCCAATTAATCTACCACCATGTCTTTGGAGTGTGGTAGGAAACCGGAGTACCTGGAGGAAACCCAGCGCCGTCCATTTACACAGCGCTTTACATATATATTGTCCATTCACATCAGTCCCTAACCCTCTAGGGGTGTACAATCTAAGGTCCCTAACTTACATTCATACATACACATACTAGGGCCATTTTAGACAGGAGCTAATTAACCTACCAGCATGTCTTTGGAGTGTGGGAGAAAACCAGAGTACCTGGAGGAAACCCACGCAGGCACAGGAAGAACATGCAAACTCCAGGCAGGTGGTGCTGTGGTTGGGAATCAAACCAACCACCCTAGTACTGCCAGACGGAAGTGCTAACCACTTAGCCACTGTGCTGCCTATACTTTGCAAAGTTCTGTTGAACTCTGCAAGTGCAGTTGCTCCAGAGCCTAATAAATGAGGTAAAGCTTCACTTTGCAACATAGACTTAAAGTGGTTCTAAAGACTGAAGGTTTTTTTTACCTTAATGTATTCTAGATATTAAGGTAAAAAAATCTTCTGAGTGGAACTCCCCCCAGACCCCTAGGGTTGCCACTTCATCCCTTTAAAACCAAACACATATTAATTACACAGGTTCTGGGGCTAATTGAATGCAGATAAGACACCAAGTGAGTTTAATTATCACCTTAATCAACCACAGAACCTGTATAATTAATATGTGTTCGGTTTTAAAGGGATGAGGTGGCAACCCTACAGCCCCCGCCCCCAATACTTACCTGAGCCAGATCTCGATCCAGCACTGTACCTGTGAGCAGCGGTTCTTTCCCTTCTCATAGGCTCAGAGACAGTAGTGAATGAATCACAGCCAGTGAGGAGGGAACTGGGACACAGCATGGCTCAGAAGTGAGCCCCCATAGCAATGCAGTGAGAGGGAGGAGCCAGGATTACTGGCAGGGACACCCAGAATAGGAAGATAGAGTCAGCACTGTGCAAAACCATTGCACAGAGCAGGTAAGTATGACATATTTGTTCTAAAAAAAAAAATTTAGGTTTACAATCACTTTAAACAAAATATATATATATATATATATATATATATATATATATATATATATATATATATATATATAAAAATACACACACACACACTATATTGCCTAAAGTATTGGGATACCTGCCTTTGCACGCACATTAATTTTAATGGCATCCCAATCTTGGTCCATAGGGTTCAATATTGAGTTGGCCACCCTTTGCAGCTATAACAGCTTCACCTCTTCTGGGAAGGCTGTCCACAAGATTTAGGAGGCTGTCTATGGGAATGTTTGACCATTCTTCCAGAAGCACATTTGTGAGGTCAAGCACTGATGTTGGACGAGGAGGCCTGGCTTTCAGTCTCCACTCTAATTCATCCCAAAGGTGTTCTATCGGGTTGAGGTGAGGACTCTGTGCAGGCCAGTCAAGTTCCTCCACCCAAACTCAAGCTCATCCATGTCTTTATGGACCTTGCTTTGTGCACTGGTGCGCAGTCATGTTGAAACAGGAAGGAGCCATCCCCAAACTGTTCCCACAAAGTTGGGAGCATGAAATTGTCCAAAATGTCTTAGTATGCTGACGCCTTAGCAATTCCCATCACTGGAATTAAGGGGCAAAGCTCAACCCCTGAAAAAATGTGTTATTTATTCAGCTTAAACTGGTACAATGTAGATGTGTTTGCTGTGTCCTTAGGTTGACTTGCTAGGTTGGTGAATACGAGAGGAAGGGGTTAACACTGTTGGCTAGGTTTTCTGGCTCTTTCTCAGAAGGTTACTATCCTCTTCAGGCCATACTATACATATAGGGGCTTTTCAGTGCTCTAAGGGGTTCTGCTGAAAGACTGCAAAGATGTAGCTGTTGCTCTGAGGGTCTGTGCCACCACCTGAGGGGCCCAGTCAGGGTTCCCTGTAAGGTTTTGACCCTAAGGACTTACATGGACCTATAGCTTTCAATCATGGACTTAATGCCTTTTGAGGATTACTTCCAAAGCATGGACGTTAAGAGATTACTTGCTGCTTAAAAGGACTATTGCCTTTAAATGCCTCTAAAGGATTGCTATATGAACTTTGCTGCTAAATAATGGGCACTTAGAAAACTTTTACAGGAATATGTATGAAGCAGGGGAAGACTGACAACTTATGGGGCCTCCGGGCAATAGGGGATCATGGGGCCCCTGTGTCCTTGGCCACACTCAAACCACTCCCAAAAAAGCCTATGAAAGGTACCAGGGGCATCTCATGGGGCCCCCTACTGACCCTAGGCCTTCGGGCAGTGCCCGAGCACCCAAATGGTCAGTCCGCCCCTGGTATGAAGTTCTCATTTGAGAACTGTTCCTTTGTTACTCTTTACTACTTCAGTAAAAGACCTTTGTGCTTCCTATAAATGCTTGGTCTGAAGTCTCTCAAGAAGTGCATGTATGGCGTACTAAAAAACAGGGCTTATATTAGTGACCAGAGGGTTATAGAAGGTACAGTACAGACAGTCCAGCATGTAGAATGTTGTCTAGTATAGGCTATATTGCCATTACTAGGGACTACTATACATGTATCACTTCTTGAAGCATGGGAATGGGTGAAAGGCAAGGATGATGGACACTCTGGTAGTGAAGGTGTGTTATGCTTGGCCCCTTCACTAACAATCTGCACCTCACATACTGGGACCGTCCTTGCAGCACATAGTACCTAGGGATCTAGCCAGGAGTCATGAGAGAGAGATATATAGAGCCCTGAAGAATGAGAACAAGCTTAGAGTAGTACATCTGTGATAAAGTGTGTCCTATATCCAGTGGCAACAGTTGGACATGCCACTGGGAGTGAAGTGACAGAAATTGCTAAGTTTGTGGAGACCAGTACAAGCTCAGAAATGCTGCACACCTGGGGAAGTGGCATTCTCTAACAGTAGCTGTGTCCAGAGGTCTTAGTGTTAACAGCGTAAAAAGTATGGCCGAGGATCATAGACAGAATTGCCAGTCCAAGTTGGTGCTCAGGTCTAAGGCTGGGGTGCAGCCATAATGTTGATTTCACATGACCGCAAGCTCCTAGCTAATGTTTAGGCATTAGCAATGCAGTTCCACAGTGTCTCCACTAGGGCACCTTAAACCCCTCCCACATTCAGCTGCTCAGAGCTGCCTTTGAACATCCCCTGGCTTCCAGTGATAGGATATTCAAGGGACATTAGGGAAGATCTATTCAAGAGCCTCAGGGGGAAACCTGAATTCTGATAAGAAGGGAGAGCCAAAGGCAGCCCCTGACGGCCTCCTCTGACCCAATGGGGTCCTAGGCCCTGTACAGGAGGACTGCCTGTACCCCCCTATCAGCGGTCTGCTTGCAGACATATCAAACTAAGATTATCTTTAGTTGAGTACTTGCACATAAGAAGCAATTTACCATTTTTGTTTTTTAAGGAGGCATTATTCCTTTTTTATCGGATGTAAATAAAACCCGTCGGTCAGAAATCCAAACTCCCAGTCAGTTTTAAGGGGTTCCCAAATTCTTTGTCTTTCAGTTGGGTTGCCAAATTGAAATGAAGAATAATAAAATAGGTTGCTTTTGTCTGTCTCACAGGGTCTAGAGCAACCATTTAACTAGGGTTCTCCCAGAAGTTGCTAGGGGTTCTTTGAGCAATTAACAATTTCTGCTTCTCAGATAAGTAATCACTGATGCCAATGAACCTTATAGATATCTGTGAGGGGGATTCTTCCCACGGACCATCACACTAATGTATTATTAACTGTAGATAAAGTCATTTTTAAGCAAAGCTACTTCCATGTTAAAAAGCTTTGAGAAAGGCTGCTCTAGAAATACAGATTTATATGGTGACACAATCACCTTTTGCAAACCTGAGTGATCTTCAGGAGAAGGCTGATTACAAAACGCTGGGCATTTTCGATTCGTCCTCTAGCGGTCTTGGTTGTAGATTAAAATAACTGTTGGCTTTTTTATAGATTGTTGGTGGAAAAAAAACAATTTGGCTCTACATATGAGATTTCTCTGTTTTTACATACAGTATTCAAGCTTATTCAATAAGCTTTGCAAGCATCAAAATAAAGGGCAGTAATGCATAGCAACAAATAGAATTCACTTTCATAAACTGATCAAAATGGCCGCTCAAAGCTGTCACTGTCAGTTGTCTACTGAAGAATAGCTCAGTCTTCTGCGCATAAGCTACAAAATGGAGTGCATCCAGATCCACCTATATAACCTGGACCAAACAGCAGTGGAGAAAGATCACAGGAGCCAGGGCAGACTGACAACTCATAGGGCCCCCGGGCAATAGGGGATCATGGGGCCCTTGTGTCCTTGCCCAAACTCAAAAAAGCCTATAAAAAAGGTACCAGGGGCATCTCATGGGGCCCCCTACTGACCCCGGGCCCTCGGGCAGTGCCCGAGTTTCCAAATGGTCAGTCTGCCCCTGCACAGGAGGAAAAGGAGACCCCACCAGGAGTGGAAGGAAAGGAGGAAAAATAAGCGTGTCCCCGCTCTTAATGGGGAGGGCGTACTGTTTGACCCTTTTTTCAACCTACAGGTAAAAAAAAAAGGTGAGCGTATGGTGTTTATGGTGGTGGCACATGATGGTTTCTACACAATTGGAAGTATATTTTTTAAAGAAGAGTAGATTTTAAAGCACAAAAACACAAGAGACTATTATATGAAAATTTATTTTAAGTACTTTTTTTTTTAATTTTAATTTTTCTTTTATTGGGATTTTTTTCTTTATAACACATAAATAGTGGATGGATATTAGGTGCCGCTACACTTTTTTGTTTCTAAGTAACCGTCGGAATAAACTTCCCTCCAATTCACCTCTCTTCCTCTTGTCTACTTGAATAGAGCTGTTTTTTTAAAACCTTTTTTTCAATGAACCTTTTTTCAGCATGCACCCCCCCCCCCCATGCATGTCACTCACATGGGCAATGTGCACAGTGCTTGCTGTGCCTCCTGGGATATGCACGCCATATATCCAAGGAGGCACAGCCCTTCATTCTCAAAGGAGGACGGGGGGCATCCCTAGCACAGCATCATCAGGAGGTGCGTGGCTGATTCCAGAAGAGCTGGCAGGGCCTCTGGATGACATCACAAACAACTTAGCGGCACGGGATTGAGCAGCGACAGAAGATCTCAGTGGGACAACACTGGAACCTCTGGGTTAAAAAAAATGGGGGGGGGGGGGGGAGATCTACTATATAGGTGCAATGGATATTACTAACCCTACTAACCTACAAAAAGCATTTATTTCTTGTGAATCTGTGTGTTTTTGTAATTTGTTATATTCACATACTGAATGGCGAACATTTCCGCTCTTTTTTTATGTCATCTAAACACTTACAGCAGTGTAAGGAACAATATGTTGTGTAATCATTTTCATGAATTTAAAGTGGGACTGCACTTCATTTGAGTACCGCAAATCAAAAGTGCTATATAATCCATTTTTAATATTCAAAACAAACTCCTCCACCCATCAATGCCTCCATGCTTTATTTTGCTGAGAAATCATTTTGAAAAACACCTCCTGGAATTTCTGGCAGTGGCCATCTTGAATAAGGGCAGATGATTCTTGTAGCAGTTACTTCCTGAAATCCATCATCCTTAGCTCAGTCATTGGCTGAGCTGAAAACCCTCCCTACCCTGATGAAGACTCCTGGGATGTATGATATCATTTGCCTAGGCATGGAAACCAGGAGGTATATGAAGGGATACAAAAAAAAAGTGTAAAACAAGTAAATATGATATACTTTATCTATTTACTAATGCTAGCAGCATAAGGATTAGAAATAGTCCATGTGGATTGAGAGAGTGAAGTTCCACTAATATCTAATGCATCAGTAATATACCCTGCATGTAGTAACTGATTTAGGCTCCATGCACACGGGACGTTTTGATAACTCTGGTAACATTAGCTGTGTAAAGTCACGTTAAAAACGTGAGGTTTTCAGCTTTTTTCAGCATTTTTGCATTAGCGTTTAGCCGCATTTAGCAGCATTCTCCCGTTTTTTTCCGTTCACATTTTAAGCTTTTTTTTTTTTAGTAAACAGTCCAAAAATGCCGGTTTGCACCATTTTACCGCGTTTTGGCGTTTTTTTCAGCTTTAGAGCGTTTTTACAGCTAAAAAACTCCTCTAAAAACCCACTAGTACTAGGTTTTTATCCTGCTAAAAACCTTGATTACAGTCTATGTGTGCATGGACACATAGGATAACATGCTGGGGGGTTTACTAGCTGTAGAAAAAAACATCAAAAGCCAAAAACAGCCGCTGTAAAAACATCATGCATGAGGACTTATGATAGAAAATAATAGGGAGTAACACATGGTTACATGAATATACTGCATGTGTCTAATGCCCCTTTCACACTATTGTGCTGCGGTATTCCTGCAGCGCAGGTGCAGCACAGAGTACCCATGGTTTTCATGTGGGTCATCTACGCTTTGACAAAGACTTTCATTAGAACGGGTGGGTTTGGTGAATTTTCTGAAACCACAGAGGATCAGTCTAATAAATAAATAAATAACTAAAAGCAGGCTTAAACCCAAAACATAAAATGTAATATATTGCAGATTACCAATCACTAGATGTGGTGGCTGCATTAGTTTTTCTTTTTTTTAGCCTTTTCCCCCCTCTGTTTTCACCTGGTTATCTGCCCAGTAACACACCTCCTGTATTAGAGTGCCCCCACAGGGGGCCACCTCATCCCTTTAAACTGGAACACATATTAATTACACAGGTTCAGAGGCTAATTTAATGCAGAAACAGCAGTGAATTTAATTTCCACCTGTTCAGCCACAGGCTATATGTAATTAATATGTTTTCAGATTTAAAGGGATGAGATGGCAACCCTACACAGGGGGCACTGTTGGACAGCAGCATTGTCAGTCTGGGAGGAGGGCAGTGTTAGATGAACTAACAGATTTAGATACACTAGCAAATTAATGCCAAACGCCAACTAATACTTTATAAGCAGTTGCAGTAACAGTTTTTTCTTTTGGGATAAATGTTTTACATAAAAGCTGTTCATTGTAATCATCCCTGTCAGTGGTAAATGGTTTGCCTCTTCTCTGTAACTTTTACATTCTGCTGGAGAGCTTGTTCTTTTGAAAAACAAAATACTTATTGGCTGGTTCACAAGATGAAAATAAAAAAAAAACAAAGCCTAAAAAAGAAAATGAATGCAACCATAACACCTAAGAATTGGTGAGCTGCAATATAATAAATGTTTGCTTTTGGGTTTAATAACACTTTATAATGTATAATAATATGCATATGTTTCAACTCCTTTGGTTCTTATTCTTCATGTTTTTTTAGCAATAAAAATAATTGTTGTCTGTACGCACAAAAAAAAACCCAACAGGTTTAATAAAAACTAACATATTACAATGGGTAAACAGACATATAAAAGCAGGTGTAGCAAATAGAGAAATGAGCATTAATCAGTCACTGTCCACCATGATAACTGTTACATTATGTTTCTTTATGGAGCCATGAAAACAATTACACCCAACTAGATGGCAAACTATGGGAAAGGTAAAATCGCATCGTCTTCTTCTCCCACACCTCCACCCTGGTTAACACATGTCTATAAACTCAACAGCCTATCAGCACAATGCTCACATCAGTACAAACAAACACACCCAAAGCCTCATTAATTCCCAAGCTAATGCTAGCTCTTCACTGGCATCCTCAACCCAGCTGGCCAAACTCCAGAATCTGCTGGAGTCTTTTTTTTTTTTTTTTCTGCAGTGAATCACATGGTTATACACCGATGCCACAGTCAACCTGACTTTACTCGCTTCAGACAGTATATCTAAGAGTATGAACTAGCCAATACAAATTGCAGTGGGGCTCTTAGGTGATCTTTTGAGAAAGACATAGGGCAATACTGCTTGGGTGTGTCTCAGTAATATTTAGATAAAGTATGAATGATATTGACTCATCGACAGGCTTTACCTTTCAAACCACACCTCTTGGAGAACTGCCAAGCATACACAGAAAAATTGTTAGTATGCACAAATTCATTTTTGTCATGTTGCAACAGGCTTGTCAAAAGGCAAATTCCCATGGAATAAAATGTTACAATGTGCGCCTTCCATGGCTACAATTCAATCCTAGGGTTTCATTAGAAAAATGCCCAAGGAAAAAGTAATATGGAACAGAACCATATGGATTTCAATCCAGAGATGAAATACTTTTAATATTTCACAGCTTGAATGAAACCATTCTTTTCGGCAAAAAAAAAAAAGGAATGTTTATGTGAACACTAGTATCATTGTAATAGTATCTCTATTACTGTAGTAGAACAGTAGCATGAAAACAAAACTCCATGCCTTTTTATTAAAGAAAAAAAAAAAAAGGCTACAGAAAAGTGTTATATCCAGCACATAGGTGTTGGACACAACACTTTTCTGTAGCCTTTTTTTTCTGCAGCCAATTAACAATAAACTGGCAAATAGTTGCCAGTTTGTTAATTGTTCATACTAAGTAAAGGCGCATTCACATCACAGCGTGGGCATCATTGTGTGTACACGGTGGGTGCTGCTCTGCAATGCATTGTTATCATGAATATCAGTGCTCTCCTTTTTTTTTCCAAATTATGTCATTCTTATGTGCTGTAGTGATGCATTACAGCATCTCAGAACATGCTTTGGGGCACAAATATGCAGCATGTCCTATTTTTTGCAGTGCACATAAACACAGCACACTGGTGTAACCTGAAGTCATGAGACACATTAGACAAATGGCCTTGTTCTTGCATTGGGACTGCATTGGACAATAAAGTCCAATGCAGAACATCTCTGCTGGCGTGAATGAGTCTCAATTCTTTTTTTCTCCATATAAGAACACCATACCCTCTTTTGAGACACCCCTTGGCTCTATCACCTATCCACCTCCAAGATCCGTCCCTTGGTTCCACCCCCTACACACCTCCCAGTACCACACCTTTTTGAGAATGCAGAACCAAATGTAGCACTACCCCCTTAGGAGTCGCTACAGTCCCCCTTAGTCCTGCACAGCCAGGCAACATGCATTTCCTTCCAGCCTTGCACTCCAGATACAGTAAACAGTATTTTTTTTTTTTAGCTTGAATAGGGATGAGGGATACATGGGATGCCCAAGGGACTGTTTAACCCCTTGACGCCAACATCACACAAATATGCGGCCTCACGGAACTGGGCTTTTTTCCATGGGGCCGCATATTTGCGTACATGTCTTTGTGCTGGGAGTGCGCCGCTCAGCGCGCTCTTAGCACAAAGACTGCGGTGTCACTGAGAGCCCCGGGTCCCATTCTAACGATCGGGACCCGGGACTCTTGATTCCGGGTCACATGATTGCTGTGATAGCCTCTGATTGGCTAACACAGTGATCAGTCACTGTACAGTCTGGCCCCCTTGCTTTTTTCTCTCTATGAACTCCTGGCATAGAGAGAAAAAAAAATGTTTGTAAAAAAAAAAAAAGATAAATAAATATTACAAAATAAAGAAAAAAATACCTAGATCAAGGTTTGATCTAGTTCCATGCCAGGGTTAGTGTTTGGGTCAAGGTCAGGGTCAAAGGTCAAGATTTAAAAAAATGGTATCAATGTCAGTTAGTGTCAATGTCAGTGTGTTTTAGGTACATAAAAAACAAAACCAAAACCAAAATGCGCACTATTGTTTCTGGTCTGTACTACGGGTACACACAAGAAATAACATACACATATATTGTATTGCTGCAATCCTCAAGAGCTGGAGAATTTATTTTGGCTTCTTTGGTGGTAGGTTATGGTAGTAACAAGAAACACACAGCTAAATAAAAAAAATTATTTTTTTTTACTATTTTGGGCCTGTTTTCCTTTGATAATAACAAAAATCCGGAGCTGTCTATTACCATTTACCACCAAATGAAAGCCCAATTTCTCCTGAAAAAATCAAGGTATAATCCACCTGGATGTACAAAGTAGTTGTGATGATATGTACGGTTTACTAACACATGTCAACGTTGCAGAATTGTGCTTAGGCATTTAGATTTGTTTTACCCTTAGGCGTGAAAGGGTTAACTGAGGACAACTTCCTGAAGCTATTTACAAGTGCTTATAGGGGTTCTCTTCTCTTCTTAGAGAGTTATTCAGCCTCTCCTTGCCTACAAATCCCTGGACAAGGGGACCTAGGATCTGATTCTTAAAAAAAATCACAGTCCAGCTGGGGATAGTCAGGTTTCCCACCCAAATGCCCTCTCCCCTATTCTAATCCAGAAGGTGTAGAAGTATTCACTGTCCCTCCTCTGCAAGCTGCAGGTCAGTAGCTGCTTTCAGGCCTTCTGTTGGGCTAGCTCCTTCCTTAGCGCCACAGATGGTCCTCTCTCAAGGGGGTGGTGAGGTTCAGCTTTCTTCCTCTCAGAAACTCTCCTGGAGGCAAGCCCCTTCCCTGGGCCTGCTCCCAGGCTCCATGCTCCAGCTCCTGCTCTCACATCTTCCACTGAACTCTCCTGCTACTGGGCAGGCTCAGCCACTTTTAAAGGCTGTCTTGACCCCATGCTAAGCCTCCTGTTCAGGGATTGGTCAGGATCCCTTAAGAGTGCAGACCAGCTTCTCCTCATCGCTGCCCACTGAGTTCTAGAAACATCTCCAAGTCTCTAGATCAGGGGGAGGTATCAGTGAGCTAATCTGCAGAGCCTCTCATCCCTGACCCAAATTTGACCCTCTGACTATGGCACTTGGCTGCTATTCAGCCTCTAGGGTGCTACACAAGTATCATTTTGTGGTGCTAAGTAATTTGTATTAAATTTGTTAATGATAACAAAAAAATTAGTAAGATAGATCCCCTGCAGCCAACAATAATAGATCCCCACAGCACCAATAGTTCTCCCTCAAAAAATGTACTCCCCAGCAACAATGGACCCTGGCAACAATAGATCCACCCTAGTAACAATAGACCCCCAGCAGCAATAACAGATCTCCCAGTAGCCGGCATCAATAGAACTCTCCCTCAACAGTAGATCCAAGAATTGACCCCCCCCCAACAACATGAGACCTCTACCCACCAGCAACAATAGAGTTCTCTCCACCAACAACAGACCTCCGCAGCAACAATAGACCTCCACGCAATAATAGATGCTCTCCAGTGACAATAGATCCCCTAGTAGCCAGCATCAATAGACCCTCCAGCACTCCCCAGCGCCCCTTGCCATTATATATATTCAGTGCTGGATGTCCCGGAACTGTGCCCCCCCCCCCCCCCATGTTCCTGCTGAAAAAAAGCACTGTGATAGTGTATTACTAAATTGACATAATTTAAGATATGCTGTACAACTTCCAGCAAATAGCTGTATGGCTTTACAAATTACATGTATCAGAAAATGATAGATAACACCTTCGACGTATTACTATATTAGTATGACTCTCCATGTGTCTCCAAATATTACTATATAACTGGGGGGTACATTTTACAGGTTAAGTACACCTTTTGCATCATGTTACCTTCTACACCGCTATTTAGGATGTAACATGGTGGAATTGTCTCCCCTGACCCTCACACAGCCCCCTCCCTCCTGTGGCACCATGCATGGGTTCTTCTTCCTCACAGCCACTGCCCCTTTAAATTTTGTGAGAGATCTGTGAATGAATGAATTACAAATTTTGCTTGCCACCGAGGCAGTTCTCAATGGACTATGGGTGTGGTAATTAGCATACAGGGCAGCACAGTGGCTAAATGGTTAGCAGTTCTGCTTGGCAGTACTAGGGTCGTTGGTTTGAATCCCAACCACGGCACCACCTGCCTGGAGTTTGCATGTTCTCCCTGTGCCTGCGTGGGTTTCCTCCGGGTTCTCCAGATTCCTCCTTATTAAGAGACAAGGAAATGAAGAAAAGGTATGTGCTGCTTCAGACTATACCTGTTTTGCCCTGAATTAGCAAAGCAAAAATGTTCTCTAAAGAATGTTACCCCAACATTTAATATTCCTGATATGTGTCTGCTGTACGATGCACTTTTGTTTAAAAGTACTCTGCTCTCTTTGCATTTCTTCCTTTGTGTGAAATCCCTACCAGTCCCTCTGTTTTCCTAGTTCAAACTGACCACACTAGGCATGAGAGCACACCTGTCCCAGGGTGGTCAGTTTTTTGGCTGTGCTGCATGCACAGCCTGTCCTCGAATGGCCAAGACCTGTGCTGACACACCCTCTTGCACAGCCATTCACTGGCTGTGCAGGAGAACAGAGATCATGTGATCACTTATAAGAAAGTAAAAAAAAAAAAGATATATATATTTATTTAACATCTATACATACACTGGTTTTCCTTTCATTTCTATTTTAAACTGAATGGGTTGTTTCCCAAAGTAAGGGTTCACATATACTGTACTTTAAAGAAAGCCATGAGAGTAATATTGGAGTTGCCATTGCTGATCACCGTCTAATAATGCTCGTCGCCTTGGTAATCTTTCATTTTATCTACCAGCATTTATACCTTCTGGGTCACTGACCCAGAAAAAGAAAAGAAGTGCAGATCAGGAATTCAGAGAAAAGTTAGAAATCTTTATTTGCATACTTGTTTCAGGTCAGTAGCATTGGCTAATGCAGGCCATAGACAGGCCATTTATTGGCCGAATTGTCGGCCGATAAACGAAAAATCGGTCAGTGCCGTTGCCGATGCTGCCACCAATGTCCACGAAAAATGGCCGTTTTTCGTAGATTTTCCAGCATGACCGATAAAAATAAATGAGAAGATCCGCAAAAAACGGCCGATGGGCTGGCCCCACTAACGGCGTGAATATCAGCCAATTTTTCGTGCGGACGACAATTCAGCTGATGAATGACCCGTCTATGGCCTGCATTAGTTCCTCTCATGCCATACTGACCACATTAATGAAATATTATATTTGCACATAATACACCTCACATTGGCAAACTTGTTAGTATGTTCAAGTCAATCTCTCTGCAGCTCAGCTCACCCTGGTACCCTCCCAGCAGTGACAAAGCACTCTTTCAATGTTCTAATTTCTAAAGCAAAAAAGTGCTGCGGGTGGTTGAGCAGAGTGAGCTCTTAAAGAATGACTAAGGGAACTTCAGTGCTTATTAAGGGCTTGTTAACACTAGCAGTTGAGGGGCAGTAAAACCCTGCGGCTGAGCTGCAGTTTACCGCCCCCAACTGTTATCCCTTTTAGCTGCAGAGGGAGCAGCTGGGGGTGTACACATGCTGCTGTTGTGATGAATTATACCTGTAACAAGCGTACACACAGTGAAGGACGCAGCCATCCATTTTGTTAAGAAATCTCCATTTTGTCCCATCATTCTCCCCCTTCCTCTCTATTTATACAGACTGACATATGGCCTGTGTGTTAGGAGTGTCCCAGGCCGGCCAGAGCCCAGCAGGGAGCCCAGAGCTATACACCTCTCTGAGCTGAACGCCTGGCTGTCTAAGAAAGCTGCGCAATATAGAACCTCGTAAAAGATAACGCAAGCCTTCCCAGGAGTTCAAAGACATTCCAGAGAAGCACGAACCAGATAACACTTTTAAAATCTATTTTTCCCCTATGTCTCATATCTTGGAATATGAGAGACTTACATAAAAACCAGGCATATCTTCTGATTGGCCACGAGGAGACAAACAGTTTGATAGGTCACTCTCCTTGGCTGGAATACATAGGGAAGCAGAAAAGTAGATCTCTTGAACCATTCAGTATATAATTTCATATTTCATATCTAATCATTCCTCAGATGTGTCTGCATAATAATCTACCCGTGGATGGAATGTCACTTGTGCATAGGGAAAGTTATGAGCCAAAATATGAACTATAAGAGATTTTGGCTCTAGTTTAGGTCTACGCTCAGACCTTCCCTCCCTAAATGGGGTAATAGTCCTTGCCTTCAGAGACACCCCCTGCTAGGGAACTACAAAATGGGTTGTCAGGCCTAAGAGAGCTAAGTTGAAGAATTCTCTCTTTTACCATCAGAACCAACCTGGCAGACGTGCCCTTTTGCTTTGAAACTTGATCTGCAAACCCAAGGCTGATTGGCAAGTACTTTACCCCTTTAACCTCCTTTCTGTTATCTCTTTGCTGTGCTGTTGTTCTCTGTATATTTATATATATATTGGTTACATCTTTTTTCTGTAAATATTTTTATTGCGCCCTTTTGACCTTTTAGCAATAAATCTTTCCTTCTGAAAGTGTTAAACTGTTTCTATAGCTCTTTATTGCAATTTACAAATTCCTGCCTCTAAAAAGAACGCTACTGTGTTTGTTTAACCCTCTGTATAACCAGTCTGTGGTGACAGTGTTATACAGATGATTATCTCAACCATTATAGTGTTATAGCTGATATCGCCGAGTTTCCTCTTTCTCTGTACAAAAAGGAGGTGGTGGCAGTGTGAAGGGTTAATTGCGTAATTATCCTGACCCAGTAACAATCGCTCCCAGGTTGCCGGTACATAGATTGTGGTCCAATTAGCTGGAAAATCATTGTGCAGGGTGCAGCTTGGCGTGGCATTATTACACACGTGACATCGCTGTTTTAGATTGGCTGGTCCTTCGGTCACGAGTTTGGTGAGAAGGTCAGGGGTCTGACGCCGCGTTCGTCACAATACCTCTTTTCTCATTCAAGTGAATGGGGCCACTATGCAAATGTCCTGCAACTTCGTGCACTGCACCTGGTTGCAGCCTGCTGCTGAGAGGGTTCAAAGGGCTAAAGCAGGCAGTGAGGAGGCAATACAATGCCTCCTGACTGCTTGTCAAATGCTTGTTTGAATGTAAATCACTCTTCAGAGGGAAAAGCTCATGTGAATAAGCCTTAAAACGCAATTATTGCTTGTTGGAAATGTAGTACTACCCCATTAGGGGCCGCTGGCTTAGAACTGGGTCCCCCTATGCTCTGTACAGCTAGACAACAAGCATTTTCCACAACTTGCACACTGGGTTCAAAGAACAGTCCTTCAACTTTTTTTGTGATTTTATTAAAGGATTAAGAAGTGGGATGGGGTTGAGGGGTAAATGGGATGCCCAAGGAACTGCAGAACTTGAGGACAGACTCCTTAGCAACTATGTACAAAAATTTGCATAGCAACAGCCTCTTTCCTTGAAGAGCTCCAAAGACTCTTCCTAGTGTACATCCTCAGATCCTGGATCATTACTCCTCTTCATCCAGCTGCACTGAGGGTACCCCTGAGCAAGAGGGCCTAAGAGCTTTTAATTTAGAACCATCCCAGATGAAAAGCTAGTTGGGTCTGGCCCAGTGGGTGTACAAGTACTCACATTGTCCTCTCCTGTTACCTTGGTGGGTTGGTGACTGCCTTCAGACCCTATGTTGGGCTGGCTCCTACTCTGCTACACAGATTGTCTTCTCTGGGAGGTGTTGAGGCAGTGGAGATCCTCTTTTCCAGTGACTTGTCTGTAGGTGGGCTCCCTTCCCTGGGCCCCCCTCCCAGGCTCCACACTCCAGCCTTCCTCAATCCATCTTCCACCAAACACTGCCCTCCTTCCCCCCCCCCCCCCCCAGGCTCTGCCACATTTGAGGGTTGCCCTGGTCACCATGCCCTGCCTCATGTTAGGAGATTTGCCAGGGTCCCTGAAACATGCAGATCTGAGCCTCCACCCCTCCTCCAGAAATCTTGCAGGTTTCTGGAGAGGTGGGAGAGCTCCAGAAGCTCTAACCTGATAGAGCCTCCAAGCCTGTCCTAAGATAAACTCACTACAAAGGCTGACTCATCTCCAGGCTGCTACCCAGCCTCCATCTAAAAAAAATAACTATCTAGCTAACCTAGAGGGCGTTACAGAAATATATGTAAGTACTGTGTATGTATGGTCACAGGCTCACTTTAAACCAGCCGGGGTTTACAACTATATACTGTCTATGGCTTAGTTCAGGTTAATCTCTTTTTAAACCAGCTAATAATTTTTGTCACACAGTAAAAAATATCTTAGGAAACTTGGATACGTAGGTATATAAAACCGCTGATATATTACAACTGAAAATGGAGCTGCCCTTCCCATTGCACTCACAGTAGATTTACTAGTGTCTGTATTTACATGCTGCCCTTTTAACTGTCTGTAAAACTAACTTTTATCTTCCACAAATACTGACTATAATTTGTTGCTACGATACCAACTTGAGCAAAGTCCTATCCTTTTTTATTTGCATATGGCCATAGGTTATTAGTCTGCTGCTGGGTGCAGGTATGGAGAGGAGCTACTCGCTTCACATTAGAGCACAGACTTCTTCATTGTGTAATGATTTACAAACACTTATTATAATAATATACTGTATGTATATGCAGAATCAATCATTTACTCCTGGTCAGTGCTGTGTGCAAGCCACGTCACTGCTTTTTCCTCTCAGCAATTTGACTGGTGACAGTAGGAGTCAATCCCTCTTCCGCCTTCGGTAAATTCCCCTATAACCAGGGAAATCAAGAAAGCGGCACACATTGTGAAGTACCAGGCCACAGTGACAAGGGACTGCAGGTTGTTTGGGAAAATACAAAGGTACTGGGGCATTTCTACCTTTATGCAGAGAATGCATTAGGTAAAACACTGGTACCACTTTAAGGTTATGTTTAATTTGTATACATTTAGCTTTTTTATGATAATTTTATACTTACCATTTTGTGGTGTCTTTGAAGAAGCCGCTGCTCTCAAGAGCCTTGTTCCCATGCCCAAGACTCTGCAAATAGCACTATGCAGCTGTATATGCAGTACCCCGGTGGCAAAAGAGATATGAACAGCAGAAATGACATAACAAACAGTTATAAAATAGCAAGAAATATGCTGCAAAAAGTTGATCAATAAAAGTAAATACAGAATCAAACAATTGCCATAGAGAGCAACCCCTCCTTAACCCTATACTGAGGCAATCCTAACTGAGGATTGTTACTCCACCATAATGGTTCAACACTCTGTAATATACTTTCTTCTGCTGGCCAGTTCGTTGGGGCCCAACTCCTATCTTGGACACTAAGGATAATATCCCCTCAAGCACTGATAAACGTACTTGCAATACTTACAGGTAACACTGTTCCACTTTGTTAAAGTGTAGTGGGGTTTTGACCAGCGGCTTTTCACCAACTCCTGGTAGCAGGTGATCCCCCTCAGTTTATTGTTGGCAACACAACCAGTCAGTGTCCACAGTGTCCTTCCCCTTGATCAGGCAGCAGGCTTTGTCAGCATCCATGGTGTCATCAGTGTTCCAGGATGTGGTCGCCACTGCACCCCTCTCCCTCTGAGGTGCGGTGGAGAGCAGTCTGCTGACAGCTTGAAGCACACTCAGTCTCTCTGAATGTCCTGTAATCTCCTTCTCCTCAGAACATGAACAACAACCTCCTTCTGTTCCTCTCTTCTCAAAGCTCTAATCACTCTGGGATCTGTAGTTTCTTTTTGTTCAGTACATAAAGCAACTGTTTGGAACTACTTTTCCCACTATCCTTCATTCTTCCCAGCATTCACACAAATTCCAGCAGTCCACATTTCCTTCCTTTGTGTGGTGGGTGGACCCAGTAGGGTACACATGTTCTGTAATTATGGTCTCCAATTGTAGCTTTGTTTATCCTCCTGTTAACACAAGCCAGGACAGCAGCATGCATTGAAGCTTCTCCTTTTCTTGTCAGCTGCAGACAAGGGCTACATTTTCAAGTCTGGTAAAGAAATAACCCATGAAGGGATAACTTGTGTGGCAGTGCGGTATCCTGCCACGGTGGAAAGCACGATGCTGACCCAGGATTCTCAACCATAGAGGTTGAGGGGCTCCAGGCAGATCTCCTAATGCAGAGGAAACTGGTTTATCAGTTTCCTCTTTGGTTGGTAAAGCCTGTTTTGGGACCTGTAGCCTGGAGATTTCTTAGAGATTTGGGAGGGATGAAATCTCCAATCCTGGGCCCATATTTTGGGAGCAGCCAGCGTGCTGATTGCACAGGTGTGTGCAGGCCTTTTAGGGGAAGCCAGGCCATGATTCTGGCTTCCACCCCGGCAGTTAGGAGGGCTCCACCCCGGCAGACGGGAGGTCTCTGCCGTGGAGTCAGGTGGGCTACACCTAGGAGAGGTGGAAGCCAGACTAGCTGTGTGCTAGTGCCATACTTTGGGAAGAGTCTGCAGGAGGCAGACTTAAAACTGCATACAAGCCAGGAGGCTGAATACTGTTCATTTGAATTCGTGTGATGGTGGATACCCCTGCGTGGGAAGAATTTTGGTTGTTTGAACTTTCTTAAATAAAAGTGGGCAAACAGGCCCTTAAAAAATAAGCGAGTTGCCGTGTGCTTAGAAGAAGCTCTACCACTTGAAGCGAGTTCCCACATATGGTGGAGGATGCGGGCAGAACTGGAGATCCCTGCAAAAGAAGTAAGTTCATCAGTTATATGAACTGTGTTTATGTGCATTGGACAGCACAATTTGGTGTGTGTGCAGGTGAGGAAAACCTGCCTTAAAGAGACAGTGCTTCATTTCTTGGTTGCTGGACTGTGCAAAAGTGTTGTGAAGTGACTGTGAAGATGGGGTGGTCAAAGCAAAGAAAAGAAGCAAGATATGCTGATATGAGAGACCGAGCCCTGTGGCTGGAGGGGTTGTTATCCCCAGAACAAGCCCCATACATGGATGAACAAAGTTTGCCAAAGTGGGAAGTGCATGTTGTTGCTGCTGGCAACACTGGTGAAAGGAGACCAGCTATGAATGTGCAGAGTCCTAAGCTGGAAAAAGGCTGCAATGTGGGGAGCCTGGACAAGACACGCTGGCAAGAGCGATGCTTGCGGTGCAGGGAGTGGGGGCACACTGTCTCTAAATGCCCTTTGTCTCAGCCTCCATTGCAAAGTTGCATATCAAAGCAAAGGACTGCATCTGTGTTAGGCAAGCCGGCTCTGAGTGCAAGGAAGGAGCGACAGCCTGACCACAAGTTTGAGAAGAATGTGGTTGCCCATAGCAACACATGTGACTTCAGGCCTGCGGACCCTGTAAGAGGAGTGTCGTCTGCAGAGGATTGTGACAACGCAGAAATGAGAGTTCAGCGCATCTGGAGGAACCCACAAAGTTCAGCTGGGAGAGTGCCATCTCCCATAGCAACAGGAGAAAGCCTGCCAACCAGGAGAAGGGGCTACAAGGGAGATGTCGTTCCGTATCCCAAGAAGGTTATCTGTGGAACCATACCCTGCCTGGAATGTGGTCAGTTTGGGCATGGTATCATTTCCTGCCCCAGATTATGGAATACCACTGATGAGGGTGCTACTGAGCAAAAGTCTTCATCTGCAAGCCCAGATTCGTTTTTAAAAATGTTGGCAGCCACCTCTGGCAACAGTGAAAAAGTACCTGTTGTGCCTGCAGGGGGTGCCAAGGAGTCAGAAGTGCCTGCCACAGTATCATCCTATAGCTGCATGGATGAACTGGGTGGCCAAAGCCAAGCAGAGGAGAGACTACGTACTCAAGTGAAGGCTATGACACCTGCTTCAGGAAATGGTAAGACTGTTTCAGTTTGTGAGACTGAGTCCAAGGAAGTGAGAGTGTGTCCTTCAGGGAGTTCCACAATACAGATGGACATGGACTGGCTGCTGTGTGCTATCCTGAGTAGTGGGGAGGCACAGGGAACAGCCCAACAATTAGCAGGACTAAATATGGAAAAGGACATGGGGACTCTGCATGTGCCTGCTATAATCCAGCAGAAGGCTGGGGAAGGTAAACTAGGGGTGACCAAAACTGTCATGGCACCGTGTTCCCTAGTGACAGGCGCTGCAGAGATGCCCAGGGAAACCTCCCAGGAGCCCGCAGTGACGGAGCAGCGGATTTCCCAGGTCAGCTATGGAGCTGCTAAAACTGAATATAGTGTCCCTTTAAAGAGAGAGAGTGCTGTGAGGCATGGCTCACAGGCTGCTCAGCTGGGTAATAGCCAGGGATTACCTGCAAAAACCACAGTCCTGTCTATATGCAATGAGAATGCTGATGGTCATGCTGACAAAAGTGTTACTGTTGGTAAATGTAATGTTATGGTTGGTGATGGGCTAGCACAGCTCACTAAAGATAGCAGTGTTGATATGAATATGATTGAAGATATGTTGTTGCCCTTGGCAACAGTATCCAAGGCTGCAAAGGTGTCCATGGAAACCTCCTGGGAGCTCTGTGTGTTGGAGCCAGAGGTTGCCTTGGACAACTATGGTGCTGCTCTGGACAAGAGAGTACTTGATAATTTAAATGCTAAAACTGGAATTTTTGAAAATGCTCCTGGTGATAATGGGTTAATGGAGTCTGTCAGTAATGACAATAGGTATGGAAGTGTTCATGAGGTGAATGAAGCGCCATCAGAGTACGGTGGTGAGGGTGTGGTATTGCAACCTGTTGAGGTAAAAAATTTAGTGCCACAGTTTTGGTTGAACAAAAGTGATATATGTGATGTGTCTGCTGAGCCACTCTGTCCTGTGTCTCCTCCTGCAGTTGATGGAGTACTGCGTAGTACCTCTGATTGGAGTGCAGAGAAAGTAGACTGGGACAGATGGGCTGAAAACCTGTTGGCTTTGTTGAAAGGGACCTCTGCTTCCAACAGTGGAGTGGACACGACTTCTGCTGTGCTAAATGGAGGGCCTGCAGAGCAGCTTATAGACAAGGGCACACTTGCTGTTGCTGCAGATGGTCTCCCTCCCAATATGGACGGGCCAAGTGAGATTGAGCGCATAGCAGAGATCGTGCCCACAAACCACAAAGGATCCAATGGTGTGGGAATGGATAGTGTGATCCCAAATGAGCCGGTGTTGGTGGAAGTGTCAGATGGCACAAATCAAGTGATTGGGGTCAGTAAACAAAATGTAGAATTATGTTATGACGGTCAGGTGTCAGGACAGTTGCTGGAAGAGGTTCATGTGCCAGTGGAGCTGGTGGATAGCGACGTTGCCATGGGAGACAACCACTCCACTGTGTGCACTTGGTTTCCAGACACTGCCCTGCCAAACATTGACATTAATTCTGACAAAGGTATGGATGTTTCTGACCATGAGGAAAAATGCAAGACCCTTGTAAATGTTGATATTTATTATGATGAGGAAAAGTGCGATGCACTGGTAAATGTCGGTCATTTCGTTTCTGTGGGTGACCATAAACCTAATGATGGACCTGATGGTCAAGTGGACATGTGTGCTGATAACCCTGAAACATGTGATGTGGTGGGTAATGATGTGGTAGACACAGCTGAGCTAAAAGCTGCAGTTGAATTAGGCCCCCTACAGGTTCAGGAGGGTACTCTGGGAAGAGAAACTTTAAATGGCATATCTGCCCAGAAGGAAAATGTTAAGGAAGTGGGTTATTTAAAAAGGTACCCTGACATAAAAACATATAAAGGGCAAGACAATTGGTCTTTTCTTCAGAAGGAGAGTAGGACATTGCTGTCATCTGAGAATGTCAGTGACAAAAGGAAGCATGCAGTGTACGGGGGGAAACAAGCAGAGTTAAGTTTAGTCAGTAAGAGGATGCATGTACATAGAATGCAGAGGGGGACTAAGGTAATCCCAATAAAAGAACCCACACTTTTTGTGTTTAAAAGCGTGACCCCTTCAAAGGTAAACGGAAACTGGCAGTTAAGAGTGCAGCATAGCTTTAATGTTGTCCGACACCTAAAACTCAGGCGTCACCCTCTTCCTCAGAAAGGTACCAAGTTTTGGAAGTTCCTTAATGGGAAGGTGACTTGGGTGGCCCCAAGGAAAATAGAGCGGCAACGCTTTTGGAAGCGTACCCGTAAAAAGGCAGAGTGTCTTTATAGGGCCCAAGTCCGTGTAGTAGGAGAACACAGGGAAGGTTGCCTCGTAAGACAGGAAGGAAAGTTCCCCTTTGAAAGTGATGTCAGTCAGGAATGGGCTCATATAGGTGAAAGCTGGCACAGAGGTGCCAAAGTAAAGCGTTTGGGCTTGTGTGTTCTGCCCCCCTACGGGATCAAAACAAAGGGGGGGGGATATGTGGCAGTGCGGTATCCTGCCACGGTGGAAAGCACGATGCTGACCCAGGATTCTCAACCATAGAGGTTGAGGGGCTCCAGGCAGATCTCCTAATGCAGAGGAAACTGGTTTATCAGTTTCCTCTTTGGTTGGTAAAGCCTGTTTTGGGACCTGTAGCCTGGAGATTTCTTAGAGATTTGGGAGGGATGAAATCTCCAATCCTGGGCCCATATTTTGGGAGCAGCCAGCGTGCTGATTGCACAGGTGTGTGCAGGCCTTTTAGGGGAAGCCAGGCCATGATTCTGGGTTCCACCCCGGCAGTTAGGAGGGCTCCACCCCGGCAGACGGGAGGTCTCTGCCGTGGAGTCAGGTGGGCTACACCTAGGGGAGGTGGAAGCCAGACTAGCTGTGTGCTAGTGCCATACTTTGGGAAGAGTCTGCAGGAGGCAGACTTAAAACTGCATACAAGCCAGGAGGCTGAATACTGTTCATTTGAATTCGTGTGATGGTGGATACCCCTGCGTGGGAAGAATTTTGGTTGTTTGAACTTTCTTAAATAAAAGTGGGCAAACAGGCCCTTAAAAAATAAGCGAGTTGCCGTGTGCTTAGAAGAAGCTCTACCACTTGAAGCGAGTTCCCACACTTGGTAAGAGCAGATAATAAACCCTCCAACTCATCTAGTTACTAATAAAGATACCTCCAGATGAATGTTACACTAAAGTTCAGTTGCAAGGGCCCCTGAGGATGATCGAGATTTGGTGTCCATCTTGGGTTGGAGACCTGAAGACATGATCAGAGTTAATGAGGAATTCCTCAAGCCATTGTCCAACCAGCTTGGAATGCAGCTTTTCACCAACAGAAACCATGGTATGGTACATGAACTCAGAGTCAGCCTATCTACTCTGTGTCATAGTCTCTAATAGCTTCTAATCTGACATGAATCTAGACCTCTAACGACCAAGTGTTCCTTGAATGTTTAGCCTGGGTCCAGCCTATGCTGGTTATTGAGTTCTGAGCTAAAACTAGCTATAGAATCCCACACCAAAAGTGAAAGGATTAAAGAATGAGTTCACTTTTTGGGAAAAAATAATAAATGCACATATTTCTGCAGAAAAAAAACTGCAGGAGCATGTTACACATTACACCCTACATTTAGGTGTACCATGAAACATGCTCTCAAAGGTAATATTATCCTTTAACTAAAATAACAAGACCTGCATATAAATTATTATCTGGTATAGCGTATGCAAGAACAACAAGGGGGACAGATATACTTTTGTCATCGGTCTTTATATACATATTTTGTATACCCAGAAGCTGAGGACAACAATAGTAAACTATTAAACGTGTATGTGGATGGTATCTTCGTCTCCTTTGATGTTCTTAAGGAACAGACTGGTGTGTCCAACAAATTCTTCTTTAAATACCTTTTACTACGCCATGCCGTGCAGGCTCAATTTGGTATGCAGGGAGTCGACTTTTCTGCTTCCCCTTTGGAACATCTTATGGCAGATCCTGATAATACTAAATTGGTTACCACTTTTTCCAAATACTGAAATCTGCTGATTTGCACCCCTTTGCGGGCTCCTATGAGAAATGGCGTGCTTATCTTCCCGATCTCACCACGGATGAGGACTGGGAGGATGTTACTGAAACTATTCTACAGGAAGTTATTAGTAATGTTGATAAGTTTATACAATTTTAAATGTGTTCACCAATTGCATTACACTCCAGCTAAGCTGAATCGAATAGGGTTGACGGATCAAGCCTGCTGTCCTAGATGTGGGGAAGTTTCTGCTAATGTTTTACACCTGTTTTTCTCATGTCTTAGATTATCTTTCTTTTGGGCTGAATTGTTTGATATGTTGGCAACTTATCTATTCTTGCAAGCTCCCAGGACGCCAGAGGTTGGTCTACTGGGTGTACTCGATAAGTACCTCCCTCTCACTTGTAACTGTATTATGTTGATTTTGATTTTGTTTCACGCTAAAAAAGCTATTTTGTTGCACTGGAAAGATCCATCCCCACACGCATTGCCATATGTCTGCCGCCTGATCAATCTGGAATTACCTTTATATAAACTTATCTACAAAGGCTGTGCTTGGCCAAATAAATTCACTAAAATATGGCAACCCTGACTGGATATTTCAGCCTCTCAAATGACAAATTTGGCTCTTTCACAATCCCCCCTTAAAAAGGGTTGAATGTATTTCTTTTTTCCTGAGCCTGGAGAGAACATTGGGTGTGTTGGTGTGAGTATGTGTGTGTGAGTGTTGGAGCTTGTATTTGTGTGTATTTCTTCTTTACTGTTGGCTGCAGTGATCTGTCCTTGTATGTGATAATACTGCATCCAATTACTTTTGCTAAAGGCGGTACCATTCTATAGACGGTTTAAGTTTCATTGTCATGTTGATTTTGTTGCTGGGCTCTGCGTAGCCGACCTTCATGCCACCACCCTGGTTTTAGATGGCTTCTGTTTTGTAAACCTGCAAAAAAAAAATCATTAATAAATGCCTTTAAAGAAAAACTATTAAAATGTGAGCACTTGCCTAATAATCCCTGCTTATGGTCTGGATTCGGCAGCAGCTTTTCCATGGAATGGAGTCCATGTGGACTCAGACTCTTATTTCGCCTCTTCTTTCTAGGTTTTCAACCCAAAAACCCACAAACAGGAAGTGCTATATATAATTAGTTCTGTGATAAGCAGCATTTACAAATACAGACAGTGGAGGGCAGCGTACATTACATTACCTTTAACAAATCCTTATATTGAGTAAAAAAGTGCCTTTTTCCAGCCATTGTAAAAAACATCTACTTCTAAACTTCTACAAACCAAGGTTTTCATCAGCTCTATCGGGGTTTCAGACCATTAGAAATTGAGAAGAAGCTATTTGTAAAGACGCCTTACTTACCTGTCCATTGGTGACCCCCATTACCTGGTTGGCTGGCATCCTTTGCATGCTCTCTCTCCTCGCAGCAACAACATGCATTCCAATTGCCAAGCAACTCACACACCAATTGCTTGCTACTGCTTTGTATTTGCCATGTGTTGGTGGTCACACCCCTCCCATCTCCTGGATTGGTCCCCTTACATAAACATCATCAACCTGTGTCTCAATGCTTGTGATAGTGTTTTCCTGCTAACTATGTGCACCTGTATTTTTATTTATTTGTTCCTTTTACTGACCTTTTGCTATGTTTAATGGATACTTCTTTCTGCTGCCCAGCTTGACCTTTGCTACACCCAATGATTATGCTTGCTGTCAGTCACCAGTTCTGACTTCTACAGAGTGGCTTCCATCTTGTTTCTCCCATTGCTTCTACCTTGAGTCTGCTAGGGACATTCTAAAGCCAGGCTATTTAGTTTTGTGTAAGACCTGGGGGCAACCTACTACCAGTAAGCTAGCTGGCCTTAAAGCAAACTTTCTAAAGAATGGGCCAGTTTACTGTTCTTCAGACTTTAAGAGGGCCAGACTGTGCCCAGTGTGAGTAAACAATGGATGATCTTTGGTATTAGGGGGAGAAATAGTTGTTCACAGTTGGAGAATAGTGCCCCATTTTGTTGTCAGTGGAAGGTATTATGCCCTATTGTTGGTGTCAATAGCAGGAATAATGTGTCAAGGAATGCATAAAGGCAAGCAAAGGGCCAAGGTTTGAAGACCACCTAAGACATTAATTTAGGTCTAATCTAGTAGGCCCTGACACTACATTGCTTTTGGTCAATCTAAAACTGTAGGTAGGAGCAACATTGTGTAGCATGATTATGGAGCCAATCTTGTTCATGGTGTTTCTCCTTCTACTTTCAAGTTATATACTGGGGGAGTGAAAAGACTCGTAAGGGTTACTTAAAGCGGAGCTCCACCCAAAAGGGGAAGTTCCGCTTTAAGGACTGCTCCCCAGCTCCCCATTAAGGATTGGCACCTTTGGGGGGTGGGTACCCGAATTTGACAGGTACCCACTCCCATTTCTGGTCCGATCGCTTAGACTATCGGAAGCATAAGGTTTCCTCCTTGTAGTCTTTTGGGACATGTGACAGGTCCCAGAAGACTACAGGACCATTCATGAAGCGCAGCGCTACTCGCACATGCGCAGTGGGTACCTGGCTGTGAAGCTGCAAGCTATCACAGCTGGGTGCCCACACTGAAGATGCCAGCCTCCTGGAATACAGGACGGCCAGTGAAACGGGCTGCAGGGGACACACCATGGGACCAAGGGACAGGTAAGTGGCTGTTTTTTAAAAGTCAGCAGCTATAGTCTTTGTAGCTGCTGACTTTTATTTTTTGACAGCGTGAGTGGAACTCCGCTTTAACTGCAGTAGAGAAAAATAAGGTCTTCTGCCAGACAGTGCTGTGCTGTGTAGCAGAGATGCATAAATCTCCACAGTGGATGACTGAAAAAACAAATCCTTTGACAGATAAAACAGCTCCTTTGTAAGTATTTTATCTCTATATTTCACTGTTTGGAATTGAAGCTGATTTTCACTTGCATATCTAAATAAGTTTAACCTAACTTTAACTTCTATACTTTTCCATGAAGAATGAATTATCTAAATGTATAGTAATTACATGCATGCATGTATATTATTACATACTACATGTAGTCAGGTGCTGGGACAGGTAAATTTTGTTTGGGCCCATTGTAGTTAGTAGGGTTTTTTTTGTCCTGTAAATTCTGGCAATTTAGTTTAGCTCACTGTACCCAGTGAGGCTGGAATTCTGTTTGGAGCTTATAACTTTTATGGTAGGTAAATTTTGTTTTAGTCCACTGTAACCAGTAGAGCTGGGTTTGAATATTTTGGTCTGGTTTGTGTTCCAGAAGCTACATGTTTGTTTGCTTCTCTCTGGAAAAGCTCTGGGTAATAGAGGGAAGAGCATATCAATCAGCAGCTTAATGTTTATGATGCCCCAAGCCAATCCCTGGGAGGTCTGGCCCAGAGGATTCTGGGAGAATGCATGAATACCCTGGAGCACAGAGCATCTCCGTCTTTGTCCAGTGGGGGAGATCGTTGCCCTATGGGGCTTGTTTGCCTCTCCTGGGCACTCTGCCATGTGCCTATTGAGTGAAGGCTCCTGCTGGGAGGCTGAAGGGCCTGGAGCCACTGTTTGCTGCTGAGGGCTGTCACCTGAGGATCTAGTCTGGTACCACTGGAAGAAGCTGTCTGCAGGATACTGGTAGGAGGCCACCATTTATGCAGAGGCGGGGGGGGAAATGCTACCACCCCTCTTGTGTGCTAGGAATTTAGCCATGTGTTTGCTAAGAAGTTTTTTCCTGAAGAGTACAGCATATTCATTCCTCGGGAAAGGCTGTTGCTTGGACTGTTTACTGAGAGAAGCTCAAACTTCTCAATGCTGTCTTACAGAACCTGTCCACTCTCTGCTACCCAGGGACAATGTTCAGAGGTACAAGAGATTTAAGAAGCAAGTTTCGTTGTCCTCAAAATTTGTTATGGCAAGTTATTGGAGTATCCTAACCCTAACATTCCCCAACCCCCATCCAAGTTAAACGTTTTTTTAAAACATCAAAACCCCCAACCCTAGACTGTTTCTTGAGCCAAGAGAGAAAGTATATGTGTGCCTGGCTGCAGGGCATCTACTGGGAAAAGGATCTTGGGCATATTGCAAGCGGCTCCTATGGGGGTAGTGCTACATTTATATACAATGTTGTAATAAAGCATAATAATATAAATACTACAGAATTTATTGCTATAGAAGACAGGGCTTACATAGCTGTGAATGACATTGTTTGACTCATAAATCTTCTAAATATTAGAAAGTTGCTGGTCCAATAATACTTTTCAAATATACATAATGGTATTACATGTTTCAATTACATTTTGCAAACCTGTATATATTACTTTTCAGCAGAATCATCTGCTCGTGTTTATTGTCATCACAATTTGTTACACCATATGGTATCACTTGGTTGTACACACCATATGGTTGACACTTTATAAATAAATTATATGTATCAATTCTTGCTGAAGTAAAAGGTTAAAGCTGAACTCTAGGCAAACATCTATACACACAGATTAACTGTTTGTAGACTGCCCGCAGTGCATTTACTGCGGCTGGGCTGGATCATGTACATGTACCTGATCCAGCTTATCTTGATATAGGGCGCGCATCCCCCCTCCCATCCAGCTCCCCCTTTGTGTGGTTGTTCGCTACACAACAAGTTTGGCAGCAGGTCCCAGCCAATGATTTCTGGCCAGGACCTGCTGATCGGCTGTGTCCAAACACAGCGCAGAGTCCTGTGTTTACAAACAACACAGAGCTCTGTACACAGAGCAGTGATGTGGCTGTTTCTTCTCCCTGCTTCAAGTAAAAGCAGCACATATTACACATTGTTAGGCACACAGTTAACCCTTTTATTGTCCCTAGATGTTAACCCCTCCTTCCCAACCAGTGTCATTAGTACAGTTTACAGTGTACAGCATTATCATTGTCCACTGTTTTAGTGTCAGTGATGTTGATGTCAGTGTCAGTTAGTGTACCCCCCAGCCAACGTCAGCTAGCACTAGCTAGTGATTGCCCACCAGACTATCACAGTTACAGAATAAGTCACTCTTCACCTCCATTACCAGTATAGCATCATAGCTGCGTAAATTCATTTATTTATACCATAATTTGTAGACACTATAACCTTCATACAAACCAATTAATAAACACCTATTGTTTTTTTTTTTTACCAAAGACATGAAACAGAATACATTTTGGCATCAATTTATGAAGAAATTTGATATTTTGATATTTTTATTGGATATGTTTTATAACAGAAAGAAGAAAATGTAGTTTTTTCTAAATTTTTGGTCTTTTTTCATTTATATAATGAAAAAAAAATAGAGGTGATCAAATACCACCAAAAGAAAGTTCTAATTGTGTGAAACAAATTATATACATTTTATTTGCGTACAGTGTTGCATGACTGCTCAATTACCAGTTAAAGTAGCGCAGTGCTGAATAGCAAAAAAAAAATACCCTGGCCATGAAGAAGGTAAAACCTTCCAGAACTTAAGTGGTTAAATATATATAAAGGGACTGTTTTAATGTCTATCTAGTCTTGATATTTCTGCATATCTGCCAAACAGCACAACCTGTCTGGCAGAGCAAAAGATCTGATTTCCAAAGGATTATCACAGTGGGTTAGAGCAGCCTTTCTCCATGAGGGTTCCCAGGCACCCTGGGGTGCCTTGAGGTTTCTTCAGGGGTGCCTTGGCAAAATAGCTAATAATTGCCCAAAACTTTTTATACAAGCCAGTGGGTGGAACAAGCCTGCCTTTTAGTTACACAAAGCCACAGGTTTTCATTGTGCATCAATACGACCTTCTAGCTGCCAGCGTCCTGACAACCAATGATATCAGTTGATAAGGAGGATGTTAGCTGCCTGCACAGCATCCTAGTTTGACCCTCTCCTGCCCCTCTTCATCAGTATTGGGGTTACATTAGCTCAGTGATGGACAAAAACAGAGGGAGAAGAGAAACATTGGAATACTAGTCAGTACCAGCCTGAAAAAGTGCATTTGTTTTGGAAGAATAAATCACCTCTAATGTTGGGTGTCCTACATGCATGGATGTTGCTGCATTATATAAAACTATTAAAATAGTTTTTCACATTTTAGAATGGGGTGCCCTTTTAAAATTATAGACACAGAATGGGATGCCTCAAGACTGTCCATAATTTTAAAAGGGTGCCTCAGGACTGTCCATAATTTTAAAAGGGTGCCTCGGGACAGTCCATAATTTTAAAAGGGTGCCTCTGGACTGTCCATAATTTTAAAGGGTGCCTTGACTGAAAAAAGGTTGAGAAACACTGGGTTAGAGGACCATTGGTAGTCAGCTTCCTACTCTGAAAGAAATTTATCATAGTCATTGTGTCAATAGATCATTAAATATAGTGAAGGATCCATCTTATCCTTGTTTACTCTCCTGCCATCTGGGAGGTGGTATTGGACAAATAAAGCTTTTACAGTTACTCTAAGAAATAGTTTTTATCCTGGTGAAGTAGTACAGCTGAATCAAGAACTATTAAATTAAGAGTAATTGGTTATTTTTTTTATTACAGGTTTTTTTTATGATTAATTCCTGCATGGTGGAGGGTAAAACATATCCTAACGCCTGAACACAGTTTTGCAACTTTGGTATGTGTTAGTAAAATTGTACATATCATAACTAATTTGTGCATCCAGATGAATTATACCTTGTTTTTTTTTCAGGACAAATTGGGGTTTCAATTGGTGTTAAATGGTAATGGATATCCCCTGATATTTTTTAATTATCTCATACATGTCTTTATGGACCTTGCTCTGTGCACTGGTGCCCAGTCATGTTGGAACAGGAAGGGGTCATCCCCAAACTGTTCCCACAAATTCTGCAATATGTCCATCTGTGAAATTTCCTTGCTACTAAATATTTCACAGTCAACTGTTAGTGGTATTATAACAAAGTGGAAGCAACTGGGAACAACAGCAACTCAGCCACGAAGTGGTAGGCCACGTAAAATGACAGAGCAGGGTCAGCACATGCTGAAGCGCACAGTACGCAGAAGTCACCAACTGCCTGCAGAGTCAATAGCTAAAGACCTCCAAACTTCATACAGGCCTCAGATTAGCACAACAGTGCATAGAGAGCTTCCTGGAATGGGATTCCATAGCCGAGGAGCTGCATCCAAGTCTTACATCACCAAATGCAATGCAAAGCGTCGGATGCAGTGGTGTAAAGCATGCTGCCACTGGACTCTGGAAGACTCTAGAAATGTGTCACGCTTCCCTGTCTGACAATCCAATGGACATGTCTGGGTGTGGTGGTTGCCAGGAGAATGTTACTTGCCTGACTGCATTGTGCCAAGTGTAAAGTTTGGTGGAGGGGGAATTATGGTGTGGGGTTGTTTTTCAGGGCTTGGGCTTGGCCCCTTCGTTCCAGTGAAGGGAACTCTTAATACGTCAGCATACCAAGACATTTTGGACAATTTCATGCTCCCAACTTTGTGGGAACAGTTTGGGGATGGCCCCTTCCCGTTCCAACATGACTGCGCACCAGTGCACAAAGAAAGGTTCATAAAGACATGGATAAGTGAATTTGGGGTGGAGGTACTTGACTGGCCTGCAAAGAGTCCTGATTCAACCCAATAGAACACATTTGGGATGAATTAGAGTAGAGACTGCAAGCCAGTCCTTCTCGTCCGACATCAGTGCCTGACATCACAAATGCGCTTCTGGAAGAATGGTCAAACATTCCCATAAACACACTCCTAAACCTTGTGGACAGCCTTCCCAGAAGAGTTGAAGCTGTTATAGCTGCAAAGGGTGGGTCAACTCAATATTGAACCCTACGGACTAAGACTGGGATGCCATTAAAGTTCATGTGCATGTAAAGGCAGGCATCCCAATACGTTTGGAAATGTAGTGTATATACATACATACATACACACACACAGCAAGCATCCTTACCACTATGACCACAGACAGCTTAAGTGATTAATATTGATTATCTTAGGCAAAAAGTAAACATGTTATCCTTGATGTTTTCAAAGCAGAAAAAAATGAGCATTGCAATTTGTTGTGTGTAGAGCTACGTAATCACAGACTAACCAGGGTTAGTCTGACCTGTGTACATATCCATAAGCACCTACAATGGGCTTATGAGCATCAGAACTGGACCACGAATCAGTAGAAAAAGGTGACCTGGTCTGATGAATCACATTTTCTTTTACATCATGTGGATGGCCGTGTGTTTGGGGAAGATACAGAACCAGGACTATGGCCACTATGGGAAGAAGGCAAGCTGGCAAGAGCAGCGCGATACTTTGGGCAATGTTCTGCTAGGAAACATTGGGTCCTAACATTCATTATTCCTTGATGGCAGTGGCCTCTCTCAGCAGGATAATGCGCACTGCAACACTGCAAAACAGGTTCAAGAATGGTTTGAGGAATACAACAACGATTTTGAGGTGTGTCTTGGCCTCCAAATTCTCCAAATCTAAATCCAATTGAGCATCTGTGGGATGTGCTGGAAAAACAAGTCAACTTACATGAGTTAAAGGATCTGCTACTGATAGCTTGGTGCCACATACCACAGCATACCTTCAGAGGTCTAGTGGCATCCATGCCTTGATGGGTCAGGGGTGATTTGGTGACAAAAGGGGGATCTACTCAATATAAGGTGGGCAGTCATAAAGTTATGGCTAATCGGTGTATGTATTATATATACAATTTTTTTTTTATTTAGGATACCAACCCTTTACTTTATTTTACAGCTTTGACCTTTGGCAACCTGCTGGAAATTCTGAGAAGAGACCTGTAACTGCAGGATACAACAGACAAGTTTCCCCAACAAAGCATCTACCTGTCACTCTCTGATAAGTAGACTATCTTGATTGCAATAACTATTTAAATTTTCAAACAATAAATTGTAAATACTCACTCAATTGACCAATCTTGTGAAGCATAAATAGACAGGAAGTTTTTTTCACATGACTGGATAAGTGAATATTCACACAAACTATATTGTGTAAAGATTCTCTGCCTCATTGTCACTCTGCTATGATTGAACAAGGTGACATAGTGGCTTCTATATTTACTACTGACATGAGCAATGGTGGTATTCAGCATAAAATAACTTTTTTCTAAATTTTAAACAAAAGCATAAGAAAATTGTCTGACAAAATATATGTGGCAAATATAAATGCACCATATTTTTGTCATAACAAATGTTAATAAAAATAAACTTTAATGTAGCATTTTCTTCTTTTAACAAAAACATGGCAGTCTCTAACACAAGGTTAAGATGCAACACTGGAGACTTCCAGAAACATTTGTGAATAGCAAGTATTCCTGAACTTGTCATTGCAGATCTTATGGTCAGGTTGTTATACACTGCATGGATCCATATGGCAGTGCTGTCTTCAGCTGGCAGATCTCAGATGCAGCAAGGGAGGTGAAGTTTACTTGAACCTTTGCCTCATCTTTCTCTTTTTATGCTTCAGTCTGCACATATGCTTCTTCCTCCACTTGACCTTCCTAAGATGGCACCAAAACAAGAGTTGATGTAGCATTTTCTGATCATCCATAAACACTAATGAAGGATTTTGAGTACTTGTTTTCAAGGGCCTGCATTTGGAAGTAGTCAAAGCATGGTAGGTTGGTCTAGTTTGGCCAGTAATAGGAGCTGGTCTGGAAGCTTGAACTGGGAGTCCTGGATGTATTGGGTCTGCATGGCACCGGAACAAGAGGAAGATGACTGGTGAGGGAGACTGTGATGGGCTGAAGGCTATGGGGGAGCAAGCACATGAAACAATGGTTTTAGCAGTGGTGGAGGATAGGGCTGGGGGTAATATGATAGTTGTAGGGGTAATTATAGTGCTGGTGGGGAGAGGTAATAGGCATTGTGGGAGGATTCGTCTACACCAATGGTACTTATCTGTAACCATTTCTCATTTGCAAAATGTACAAATGGATATCAAGATTGGATTGTCAGGTTTGGCACTGGAGACCCTATGTTTATATTTGTGAAATTCTGAATAGCCCCAATCACAAAACAATGTGGTGAATGGGAGGTGAGGCTGATAGAATGTACTGCTGCACAAAAAGGTACTGCATGGAGCAAAGGAAATAGATGGCAATGACCGCTTTCAGCATGATGTATTGTATAGTTCCTCAGAAAACAAGGCTATCTGTGATGACAGGCTAAGCCCCGAAAGGTTGGTTTCCTTTTCTCTCTCCACATACTGTGCTGTGTATTTTAGGTAATCAGTATGTGGAACTGTCCAATATGAGGAATAATGCCCTTGCTCTTTAAAGTGTGCCTAAAGACATAATTTTATTTACTTTTAAATGCTCTATTGGGACCTTCAACATAGTTACATAGTTACATAGTTAGTCTGGCTGAAAAAAAGACAAAAATCCATCCAGTTCAACCATTAAAAAAAAAGTTATAATCCTATAGCCACAGTTGATCCAGTGGAAGGCAAAAAAAACCCAGCAAAGCATGATCCAATTTTCTCCTGCAGTAAAAAAAATTCCTTCTTGATCCCCTGAGAGGCAATCGGATATTCCCTGGATCAACTTTGCCTATAAATGTTAGTATCCAGTTATATTCTGTGTATCTAAGAAAGAATCCAGGACTTTTTTAAAGCAATCCACTGAGCTGGCCAGAACCAACTCTTGAGGGAGTCTAGCCACACTTTCACAGCTCTTACTGTGAAGAAACCTTTCCATGTTTTGGAGGTTAAATTTCTTTTCCTCCAGACGTAAAGAGTGCCCCCTTGTCCTCTGTGATGACCTCAGGGTGAATAACTCTACACCGAGTTCACTATATGAACCACTGATGTATTTATACATGTTAATCATATCCCCCCTTAATCTCCTCTTCTCAATAGAGAATAAATTCAGTTCCTCTAATCTTTCCTCATAGCTGAGCTCCTCCATGCCTCTTATCAGTTTAGTTGCCCTTCTCTGTACTTTCTCCAGTTCCCCAATGTTCTTTTTGTGAATTGGTGCCCAAAACTGAACTGCATATTCCAGATGAGGTCTTACTAATGATTTGTACCGGGGTAATATGATATCTCTCTCTCTGGAGTCTATACCTCTTTTAATACAAGAGAGAATTTTGCTCGCTTTAGAAACCGCAGCTTGGCATTGCATGCCATTATTAAGCTTGTGATCTACTAGCACTCCCAGAGAGAGGAAACCCAAAAGCGGCTTGAACCTTTCCCATACTGTAGGATTATAAGTGCCTTTACTGTTTGTGTGTGATGGCTTTGAGCTTGTGTAGCTGTATATGTGCTAGTTTAATTTTGGGTGTTATTAATCTGCTTATATTTTTGGCAACAGTGCATGATCTATGAACAAATTAACACATTTTCTTAACAACTACAGATTTGCATTTAGCTAAAATATACTGAGGATTTATGGTGATAAACAAATAACAGCAAATAAATTTGTATAATTATTTTATATTGTACGCATTACAGAACTGTACATATGCATAATTTTTGTCTTTTCAATTGATTATTACTATAGCATCATTGTTTTCCCAGGCAGCATGTTCCCTTTTAATTGTTTCTTAGAGGGAAATGCTCCACCAAGAAGATTAAACCACTGAGCTCCAGCCATTACTCACACGATGTGCTACAACATGAAGAAGTATGATTCCATAGCTAAGTGCTAAACACAAGAATAGCCCATGCAGTCATCTTTAAGCACAGTTGATGTCAGTGGCATGCAATAAGGGAGCGCCTTTATCACCAATGTATGTGAAATCAGAGGGGCTGGGATTTTATGTTGAAATTATGATTCACTAAAACAATTTCAGGCACTGTTTATTACATATTGTTTGTTACCACCATCAGAAAATTTGTTTTAATATGACACTTATTTTGAATCATGACAAATCATATAACACAATATGCAGCACTTATACCATCCTTCTCCTAAATATACAGTATTAAAGTGATTCTAAATGCTTAATTCAAAATAATAAATAAATAACAAACATGTCTATACTTACCTGCTGTGTGTAGTGGTTTTGCACAGAGCAGCCCAAATCCTCCTCTTCTTGGGTCTCCCACCAGCACTCCTGGCCCCTCCCTCCTGTCGGGTGTCCCCACAGTAAGCAGCTTGCTATGGGGCACCTAAGCATGCGCACTCCCCAGCCGCTGCTCTGTGTGTCCATTCACACACAGAGCCGCGGCTCGGACCCGCCCCCTTTCTTCTCATTAACTCACTAGTTGGCTCCCACTGATGTCTCAACCAATGGCTCCCACTGCTGTCTCAACCAATGAGGAGAGGGAATCCCAGGATAGCCGAGACTCCAATGCACATTGCTGGATCGAGAGGGGGCTTTGAGTATTGATGAGTATTGGGGGGGATGCTGCACAAAGAAGGTTTTTTACTTTCATGCATAGACTGCATGAAGGTAAAACACCTTGAATCTTTAAAACCACTTTAAACTTGCTTTACAAGCCTATTCTGACATTTTTCTCCTACATGTAAAAATCATAATTTTTTTTGCTAGAAAATTGCTCAGGAACCCCAAACACTATATATATTTTTAGGCAGAGGCCCTAGAGAAGAAATTGGTGAGTGTTGCAATTTTTTTATGTCACATGGTATTTGCGCAGCAATTTTTCAAATGCAATTTTTTAGGAAACAAAACATTTTAATGAATATTAATGCAAAAAAACCCCACAATATATAACCCAATTTTTTGTAAAATGTAAAAGATGATTTTACACCAAGTAAATAGATACCCAACATGTCATGCTTTAAATTTGTGCATACAGTGAGGATTGAAAGTTTGGGCACCCCAGCTAAAAATTTGTATTAATGTGCATAAAGAAGCCAAGGAAAGATGGAAAAATCTCCAAAAGGCATCAAATTACAGATTAGACATTCTTATAATATGTCAACAAAAGTTAGATTTTATTTCCATCATTTACACTTTCAAAATAACAGAAAACAAAAAAATGGCATCTGCAAAAGTTTGGGCACCCTGCAGAATTTATAGCATGCACTGCCCCCTTTGGCAAGTATCACAGCTTGTAAACGCTTTTTGTAGCCAGTCTAATCTGTAATTTGATGCCTTTTGGAGATTTTTCCATCTTTCCTTGGCTTCTTTATGCACATTAATACAAATTTTTAGTTGGGGTGCCCAAACTTTCGATCCCCACTGTACTTGTGGAATAGTACCAAACTACGATACTTAAAAATCGCTATAGGCAATGCTTTAAAAATGTTTCCAGGTTACCCGTTTAGAGCTTTAGAGGAGGTCTAGTGCTAGAAATATTGATCTCGCTATAATGTTCATGTGTGGTGCAAACACTGTTTACATATGTGGGTGCGACCTACGTATGCATTTGCCACTGTGTGCGAGCACGGGGCATATGAAAAAAAAAAATATATATTTTTTTTATATTCCTACACTGTTCTTTTAATTTTATCACTTTTATTCCTATCAGAAGGAATGTAAACATCCCCTTGTGAAAGAAATTAGGTATGACATGTCCTGTTTGTGGAGAGATCTGGGGTCTATAACACCCCAGATCTCTCCACTAAGCTGGAAAGCGTGAGATTAAAAAAAATCACCTCAGGCTTTCCAGAAAAAAAATGGCAGTGTTTACATCTGCCAAAACCGGAAGTGACATCATGCTGGCCTCCCAGGACCAAAGAAATGGCCGGGACCATCTGATCCATGGACAGCCCTGTTATAACTTGGTGGCAGCTCCAGATCGGATCCCGGGCTTCCCAATCGCACTTGAAGTCCTGTAACAGCATAGGTGGGTGGCGGGAGGGGGGCGTCCACTCTCGCTACCTGCAAAAGTAATACAGCAGCCACTTAGCCATTTAGATTGCTTTTACTTAAAAGAGAATCACTGGCTTGAAAAAATTATACTGGGATCATGGTTGTAGCCTCATAACTGCTTCCCTACCAGGACATATATATTAATGCTGGTAGGGAAGCAGTTAAAAATTAAAGTGCATATATATATATATATATATATATATATTATATATTTTAAATTATTAAAGTACAAAAAACACGGTGTACAAAAAACACAGTATATACAAATATATATAATAGTGCATGTAAAGTAAAGTGTCTTTTTTGCAATTGCGTTACCAATTTTATTTTTACAATTTTTATTACCTTCCCATCACAGAAAAAACATTGACTGATAAGTCCTATGGTTCTCCACTCTTCTTCCTTTACATTATAGACAGTATTAATACTTAACCACTTCTCTTTTTCTCACCAGATGAATAGGATCTCATTTGGCAATTCTTGATATAGGATGCAAAATAAACTCTATACAATATAAATCTGGTACAGTAACATAAAAATAATATAAAGGCTGTTTCACTCGGGTGTAGAAAGTATATACAGCACTATGACCACCACTGTTCTATTCTGGCTTCACCCTTCGTGCAGGGTTAGCCTGGGATCATCCAAATATGGCCGCTAGCATATTTGTCTAATGGCATCACCAACATCCCTGGTTGAAGATCAGCCAGCCCAAAGCTGAATTGAGTGGGGATGGGTGACCAATTGCTAGGACATCAGCAGCCTCAGATTTTTTAGCAATACCGGAGTCCTGTGTGGGAAACTATCAAATTCACATACATGCCCTAATGGTGATGGCATCTCTCTGTACACCAGCTCGTGTTTGGTCCTATCTGCTTATCTGCAAACTGACAGTAATTATTTTTGAATCTATCACAGCCATAGCAGCAGGTTCTTAAATTGCTGGAAATAGGAACTGCCAGAATCTGGCTTACCTGTTGGCTGAACTAAACATTTAGCCACTCGGGCACTGCCCGAAGGGGCGGGGTCAGTAGGGGGCCCCATGAGATGCCCCTGGTACCTTTCATAGGCTTTTTTTGGGTGTGATTTGAGTGTGGGTGAGGACACAGAGGCCCCGTGATTTCCTATTGCCCGGGGGCCCCATGAGTTGTCAGTCCACCCCTGCTCACAGGCCATTTTAAAGGGGCCATAGTGACAGAAAAGCGTTGTCACCCCATAGGATCTCACCTACTGTAGGTAACTGGTTTTCATGAAGAAAACATATGTTTAGCTTTGCAAACATAATAAAGGATCAAACTAGGAAAAAGATGCAATAACAGATCACAATGGGCCCCCAACATTACACACCCAGTCCCTTCATCTTTCTCTTCTTTGGTTTAGATTCCTTCAGCTTTAAAGATACCTTATTGCCAGACCATTCATTAAAAAACAATCTTCCCAAAAGATTATATGTGCATTTAATGTACTTTATATATGTTTTATTCTTTTAAAAATCTCCCTTGTGTAGACATCTAAAAACCCTGAGACTGCTGCTGGATGCTGCCAACTTGGATATGAAACCAACAACCCCACCATTGTCGATTAAATGCCAATATACTAGTTAGTGATCTACCTTGTGCTATTGTTCGCCAAACTTTTGCCTACTGGTTACGAATTATATTCACATCAAATACAATGGACTATTGATTTTATTATTATTTCGCTCAACACATGTTGCCATAGCCATGATGAAGGAAAGGGGTCTCTGTAACCCTCAGACACATTTTGTGGGATAAAAAGGGCTAATAAAATTTATTCTGCAGCTTGTATAGTTTCTAATCAAAAATTCAGACAATATTTTTGTTATTTGGAGATTTGGATGTATCCGAATTTCCAAATTACAACAGTAACAAATTTAAATTAATCCAAAATAACGAGACAAAGTTTGAATTGAATAAAAAACAAATTCAAAAACTGGACTTGAAAACAAATTAGAAATGTAAACATATTGCGGATTTCCCTCAAAGATTGTGTATATATGCAAATATAGCTGTCTTCTGAAATTTGAAAAGAATAGAACAGAATAAACCAGAATAGAATAGAAGATATATAAAAGAATAGAATGGAAAATAAAGTAATATAATAGAATAGATTACAATAGAATAGAATAAAATAGAAAGATTATAGCTTTTATTCAAAATTTGAATTTTGAGAAGAATAAAACAGAATAGAATAGAAAATAAAAGAATAGAATAGAAAAATAGCATAGATTAGAATAGAAACAATATAGCCATCTTCCGAACTTCGAATTTTGAACAGAATAAAATAGAAAGAATATAGCCATCTTCCAAAATTCAAATTTCAAAAAGAACAGAATACAATACAATAGAAAAGAATAGGGTAAAATAGAATAAAACATAAAAGAATAGAATAGAAAGTATATAGCTGTCTTCTGAAATGCAATTTTACAAAAGAATAGAATAGAAAAAAACCCAGAATAGAATAGAAAATAAAACAATAGCATAGAAAATAAAATAAAGGAATAGAATAGAATCTAAAAAAATAGAATAGAATGAATATAGTTGTCTTCCAAAAAGAATGGAATAGAATAAAATTGAATACAACAGAAAATATAAGAATAGGATAGAAAAATAAAAGAATATACAAGACTATGAAGGAACAGAATAGAAAAGAATAGAAATGATTTGCTTTTATAAGCAAAGAATAAAATAGCAAAAAAAAAAGATTAGATTAAAATAGAATAGAATAAAATAGAAAGAATTCATCCAAAATTTGAATTACGAAATTCGAATAGAACAGAATAAAATAGAAAGCCATATTCCAAAATTCTAATTTTAAAAAGAATAGAACAGAAAAAAAATAAAAGAGAATAGATTAAAACAGAACACAATAGAAAAGAATAGAAGATAAAATTTAAAAAACAGAATAGATCAGAATAGAATAGAAAAAAACCCAGAAAGAATTTAACTGCCTTTTGCTTTTTCGATTTTTTAATAGAATAGAACCAGCTATTCTTCTCTATGAATTTGGATTGGATATTTTTTATTCACATTTGATATAAATACTTCTAATCCATTGAAAAAAATTGAATATGATCAAAAATGGTTGTCGAGTTACTAATGAAATGATTAACTTAACGGATCGATCCTAAATGAAATGAAACAATTTTTTTCATTCTGCACGTCTATAAATCTGTAAAAATATTAGTAAATTGGTGCTGTTCTAATTTACCATCTACTCCTGCTTATGCAAGGATCTCTTTAGAGGCTCCTGTATGATGAGACGTTCCCTGGAAACCCACACCTATTATCAGAGTATCCCTAGACAGAACCATTCATTTATCTACAAGTCCATCACTCCTCATTCCTATCACATTTAAGAAATGTATGGTTAGTATTTCAAAGAGAAGTTACCACCACAATACATTTAATGCAGGCCATAGACGGGGAGAAAACCGGCCATTTTTTTTTAAAAAAACGAAAAAACCGGTCATTCAATCGGCCAACGTTACCACCATTGGTAAAAAAAAAGTTGGCTGATTTTCGTCCCGTCTACTGCCGGCAAATATAATAGCGGTGTCCCTGCAGAGAGCTCCACTATTATATTTGACAGAAGAAATAGAATATGAATAAGGAGCAAAAAGAAGAAATAGAATATGAATAAGAAGAAGAAATAGAATATGAATAAGAAGAAATAGAATATGAATAAGAAGAGGAAAAGAAGAAATAGAATATGAATAAGAAGAAGAAATAAAATATGAATAAGAAGAAATAGAATATGAATAAGAAGAAGAAAAAGAAGAAATAGAATATGAATAAGAAGAAGAAAAAGAAGAAATAGAATATGAATAATAAGAAGAAAAAGTTACAACATTGTATCTATTTGTATCCATTTCGGATACAGATGTTTCTATTCGGATACAAATAGATACAATGTTGCTATACTTTTAAATGTCAAATAAAATATTGGACTGAAATTGTTTTTCTTCTTCTTATTCATATTCTATTTCTGCTTCTTATTCATATTCTATTTCTAATTTTCTTCTTCTTATTCATATTCTATTTCTTCTTATTATTCATATTCTATTTCTTTTTGTTACTCATATATTCTATTTCTTATTTTCTGCTTCTTATTAATATTCTATTTCTTCTATTCCTCTTCTTTTCCTCTTCTTATTCATATTCTATTTCTTCTTTTCTTCTTTTCCTGCTTCTTGCTGGTCACTGCTCATGCGCATTTTTTAAAATTGGCAAAAAGATCGGCCGATTTGTCCATCATTGCCGCGAAAATCATCCGAGTGACAAAATTGGCCGATTTTTTTCCAATATGACTGACAAAAAAAAAGTGTCAAAATCACAAAAAACGGCCGACAGATTACCCCACTAACGATCCGAAAATCGGCTGATTTTTTTTTTCGGCCGGTTTTCTCCCTGTTTATGGCCTGCATTAGTCCTCATGCGCACTGGGTGTTTTTACAGTGGCTGTTTTTGTCTTTTGACGTTTTTTCTACAGCTAATAAACCCCCCAGCATGTTATCCTATGTGTCCATGTACACATAGACTGTAATCAATGTTTTTTAGCTGGAAAAAACCCCAAGACTGGGTAAAAACGCTCTAATTCTGAAAAACGCAGTAAAACGCCTCAAACCAGCGTTTTTGGACTTTTTTTGAACAAAGAAAAAATTTTTTTTTGGTAGAAAAAAACTGCTAAAAACCACAAATGCTAGAAAACGCCGCTAAACACTAATGCAAAAACACAAAAAAAGGCAGAAAAACTCACGTTTTTAATGTGACTTTACACAGCTAATGTTACCAGTATTATCAAAACATCCAGTGTGCATGAAGACTTACTTTTACAGCAAATCACATAAATCATTAGGTAATAGTTGATTGAATGTTGAGGTGTGTGCAGTTTACCATTTGGGGTTTATCACCCAAAAAATCCCATTTGAAAGAGGTTTTCATGATTTGCACAACATAGTAGGAACCACATGGGATAGATTGCATGGTTCGATAATAATGTCCTACTTCACCTCTCATTTTTTAAGCAAGTGCATGTAAAAAAATTGAAAAAATATACAACTTTAAAAAAAATTTAAACCGTTAAAAAAAGTGTATTTTTCACAGTTATCTATGACTCCAGTTTGGCTGATTGCTAGGTAATTGTAAGCAGGATGGCTCATCTTCTCATAGCAAGACATTTCTGCTCACACCTCTCTATTTAAAGATGCATGGATTTTAAACTTTCATTTTCATGTATGTTTTTGTTTCTTTTCCATGAGAGTGTGACATGTGTTACAATGAATTTTTCATGAGTTTTAGTAACATGCATTTTATTTTAGTGGAAAATACTTTTATATCTCTCCCTCCTAGATTGTAAGCTCCAGGAGCAGGGCCCTCCTAACCCTCTTGTATTGAACTGTATTGTTGCTGTATTGTCTCCGGTTATATTGTAAAGAGCTGAGCAAACTGTTGGCACTATATAAATCCTGTATAATAATAATATACTAGTATGAACTGCATGCTAGTATATTATGATAAACTTGCCTACAAAAAAAATCTAGAGCCCTCCAGTGCTGCGTGGTCATGTCTCTCACAGGTCCCTGGAAGCTTTCTTCTTCTCCCGGTCTTCTTTCCGTGTTTTGTATCTTTAGCGCTTGAATGGCCAAGCCAAGGTGGTGTCAGTCCAGTGCATGCGCGTGAAAGTCACACCTCCTAGATTGTAAGCTCCAAGGAGCAGGGCCCTCCTATCCCTCTTGTATTGAACTGTATTGTTGCTGTAATGTCTCACGTTATATTGTAAAGCGCTGAGCAAACTGTTGGTGCTATATAAATCCTGTATAATAATAATAATAATAATATCCATTGGTATTCTTTCCTGCCACTATTTTGTGATTGGATATCCCTAGTTTCAAAATGTTTGCACCAAGCCTGCTAATGTTGATACTGGTTAGCTCATTACAATTTTGAAAAGATGTCACTAAAGAAGAGAGACCGTATTGGGTGCAGCCTGCTGTCTTGCAGAGTTAGACAAAAGGCACTTTTGGAGACAAATCTTTTAAATACATATTCATGTCCATAAGAATGTAAATGTAGACATTCTTCACCTTTATGGTATTGGAGTTTTCCTTTTTTAACCACATATTTGTGTGCCCAATGTAAACAGAAGTGTGCTAAGGGCGTGCGCCCTGCGTGCTCCCACCACAGTTCCTGGCACCTGAAGAAGTCCAAGTGTGAATGCAGGAAATTCATCTTCATCTTTTTTTTTATCCCCACAGCATTTAACTACCTAGAATTTAAATCTAACCTTAAAGTGGTAAAGTCTTAAGGTTTTATTTCCTTTTTCCTTTCATGTTTAGCTTCCCCCAGCCCCCCTAAATACTTACCTGAGTCTGATCTTGATCCAGCAATGTGCCAAGAGCAGTGGCGCTGCTCTCTCTCCTCACTTGACATGGAGGCAGCAGAGAGAGATATTGGCTGCTGCAGAGAGTGGGGTGGGGCCGAGCTGTGTTGTGCATGTCATATAGTAGAAGCCCTAATACTTTCAATGCTTTCTTAAAGAGCTTCTATAGTGAAATCTCACAGTGCTGCAACAAAGGATATCAACGTGATTTCCCAGGTCTAAAAGTTTCTGAATCATTGCACCTGGGACCTGCAAGGCAATTCCTGAAGCATAATAAAAGGCACAACCATATATTAGCTAAATCTACAGAGATGAAAAGGAAATCATTCCAACTATATCAACCTGACTGACTGAACCCAACATTCTTTGCTCACCTAATTAGCTCATTTTCAATCCATTCAAATTTAAATCCCAAACCAACCAGTAAGGGCTCATGTACACTGCAGCTGCTAAGCTGACGTTCAGGAACTGTTGAGCGGTTTTTTCAGCAGCCCATGAACTCTCCCTAATGTTTTCCTATGTGTCCATGTACACATAGTCATTTACAGTCATTTATAGGCAGTTGAGTTTACAGTCATTTTTGAATGCACCAAAATTGCGTTCAGGAGTAGATTTTACTGCTGTTTCAAACGCCAAAAGCTTGTAAACGCGTGTAAATGCGGTTAACTGCGTTTACAAGCATTTGCGTTTAGACGCGTTTTTTGACAGGTCCATATTCAGATGCTGTCCAGAGCCTTTTTTCTTCATCAAAAAGCATTTTCCATGTATTCATATGGACCTAGTACACCAAAGCAGTCAGTTCCAGATTTTGTGTGAAGGAAAAAATGGTAGAATGTGCTGCATTATGCTCATGATGGGATCCATAGTGAATACAAATAGAAAAGGCAGGTCATCTCAACACATACTGATCTCTCTGCTTCTGCTCTCTCTATTTCTCTCAAAATGTCTGAAATAGTTAATTATTTACTATTTTTCAGTGCATTCTGGGCATTTGGGAGGGTCTCCTGAGGTTATCTTTTAAAAACGCTTCTAAACGCAAATGCGCATAAACGCGGTATGCAAACACAGCTAAACTGACGTTTTTTCACCTACGTTTTCTAGCAGTCAGTTTCCAGCGGTCAGAAGAGTTTTCCAAACGCCCCGTGTACATGAGCCCTAAGTTTGTTATTTGTCAACTTACTTTAACAGTCCAAGCTGTCAACACAAAGTAGCAGTTAGTGTTGAGGAAAACCTTTTACCACTGACAGGGGTGCGTAGTCAGCTTTCATTTATGTAAATGTATCTTAAAGGGAAAAAAACTGTTGTAAATGCTTAGTGTTAGCTGTTTATCTTCAATTTGTTTTCAATTCCATTCAAATCTATTAGTCTAACACTATTCTCCCCCATACTGACAATGCTACGGTCAAAGGTGTCTGCTTTACTACTTCATCCAGGATGCAGACTCTCTATATCTGGCCATAGATGGATCAAAATTTGAATCGTTCAACAGGGAACAGCCTAATTTTGATCCATCTATGGCAATTCCCATTCCCCAAACTGGTTTGTTGGAAAATTATCCTTTGAGCCGCTGGTTTTGGGCCCCCATTTACTTCCTGCACAGCCAGGCAAAATGCATTTTCCACTTGCATCCAGAAACAAGAAACAGTCCATGAGCTTGGATTTTTTAGTTGTATTTGGGAATTTAACTTGGATAGGATAAAGGGGTTATGGGATGCCCAATTTGATTGCAGAAAAACAATGGCAGATGAATGACTGTGGTCCAGCCAAACCCCTGACAGTCTCTTTAGCAAAGTACACCAACTTACAGGCGCTCTGAGTCCAGCAAAATGGCACCCACCCCAGTCTATAACTGTTTTTTGAAGCAAGGACTACGTGAACCGGGCGACGCATGTCAATAAAAAAAAGAAAAACAGAGATTCATAATCAACTTGCCAGCCAGCTTACCAACAACCGAATTAACCTGTCTAATAGTATGCTTTAAAAACAGGGGTTTAGTTAGCACACATTTGCAAATATACACGTAAGCCACAGAGCCACATCATGGCCTCCTGGTATTCTGTTGTCCTAACTCTACACATTTTGAGAGCCCCCATCGTAGAGGCACATGTATTTAAAGGATAGATAGATCAAGTGCAGGTGAACATGAGCTCTGAGTCCCCTTGAATGGATTTTAGCAAAGTCTCAACTTGTAGGAGCTCTAAGTCCCCTAATTGTTCAAAATACCTATGGTATTTGATCCCAGGACAAGGGATTGGGTAAGCTATGAACTGTCCCCTGAAGACTTGCCAGCATCCAGCACTATTCTCTCTCAGGCCCTGGAGGTGTAGAGATACTCATACTGTCCTTGTCCTGCAGCAATGTATAAAAATGCATTCAGGCCTCTATAGCTGGTCTGGTTCCTCTCCAAGCTTGGCAGGCTGTCCTTACCTACTGGACTGCAGGGCAGTGGAGCTCCTCTTTCTCTTTCAGATTCCTCCTTCACCTTCCAGCCTCCAGCCTAGAAGCAAGACCCTCCCTTCTCTGGATCCCCCTCCCAGGCTACTCAGCAGCACCTCTCAGCACTCCATCCCCCACTCAACTCCCCTGCTAGTCAGGCTCTGCCATATTTTTTGGTCTGATCTGCCACAATGCCAGGCCTCCTGTCTGAGATTTGGTTGACTCCCATAAATATGCAGTTCAGCCACTCATCACCTCCGCCTACTGACTTCTAGAAGCTTCTCCAAGTTACTAGAGTAGGGGGAGGTACCAGAAGACTGACCTGAAGTAACCCTCAAACTAAACCCAGACTTCTAGCAAGCCTCTAACTAAATTAAACAACTATGTACACCAGGGGACACTACAAGTGTATTTTGGCAGTGGTGAAGTCCCTGTCAGAATACAATAATGCAATGTGAAGGGTTCCTCTATCCACCTCGCTTGTGTGGATGGAGGAATCTGATCATTTTTTTTTCAATCAGCCTACTGGCTAATCTAAACAAAACTGATCCATGTATGCCCAGCCTAAAACAGGAACTGTGGTATGAAATAAAAGAAGAAAAAGCCTAAGAAAAAAGGAAACTATTGCTGCCACCACAGCTAATAAATGGTAATCCAAAATACATTACATTTTTGTTTTTGGGTTTAATACTGCTTTAAGATGTCACTCTCCATTTTACTATGAGGAATGCATATTCACATATTTTAAAAACCATGAATAATCACAAGCAAACATATTTTAAAGTGAGAAAGTGAACATTTTATTTGTGGTTTCCTACATGAGGTTAGCTACTTTCAGAGCAAAGCTGGCACTTAAACAGAGAGCAGTGTTACTGTGTACTATTTATTGAAGTCCAGGCCAGTTTAAATATGGAATGTATTTAGATTAAATTCTGACCTCATATACATGGTTTGTAAACACTGCATTTAAAAGGTATCTGGCAGGCTTTAGGAAGTTTTATTGAACTCCCAAGAGGAACTCTACACTTCCGGTTTAGATGTTCTTCAAAGCTTTCTAAAAGTCTTCAGAAGCTTGCTAAAAGGTTTTAAGGATACAGCCAGCACTTTCATTAAGATTTGTTCTGGAAATAAAAGGGGATTCAAGACAGATGCACAAAGCTGGCTGAATGCTTTGGATTCCTTGCATTCTGGACTACCACTAAGATCAAACAATGTCTGTGTACATGAGTCTAGAGCTTCATACAGGAAGTGTGATATGAAATAAAGGATAAAATAGCCTGAAAAAAAGGAAAACTATTGCAGCCACCACATCTAAGAATTCGCAAGCTGCAATATATTACATTTTTGGTTTTGGTTTTAATGCCACTTTAAGCTGTAATGCTCCATTTTATTATTGTGAATAAAATAATAATACATTTGATATACGCAAACACTTTTTTTTAGAGAATCTTGGTTCTGCATATCTGCATAACTTGACAACCATGAAGAAGCACAAGCAAACAAATTTTGAAGTGAGAAAGTGAACAAAATCTCCCTGGCCTAGAGGCCTGCTATAGAAAGGCAGATATCTACATTTTGTGAATTTTTTCAGCACCAATTTATTATGACTGCAAGAGTTGACAGAGGTGCATACATAGTAATTTGAACCTTAAAGTGGTTGTAAAGGCAGAATGTTTTTCGATACATGAAGATAAAAAAACCTGTGTGCAGCAGCCGCCCCCAGCCCATCTAATACTTACCTGAGCTCCATCACAATCCAGCGTAGTGCACGAGAGCCTCAGCTCTCCAGGAGCTCTCCCTCCTCACTGGCTGAGACAGCAGCAGGAGCCATTGACTCCTGCTGCTGTCCATCACATCCAGTGAGCCAATGAGGAAAGAGAGGGGACAAGACTGTGAATGGACATGCAAAGCAACAGCTCAAGAGCAAGCCTGCTTGAGTACTGCCATAGCAAGCTGCTTGCTCTTGGGTCACTCAGCAGGAAGGACGGGCCAGGAAAACCAGCGTGAGACCTGAGAAGAGGAGGATCGGGGCTGCTTTGTTCAAAACCACTGCACAGAGCAGGTAAGTATGACATTTTTATTTAAAAAAACAAATGTTTGACTTTAGGATAAATATACTAATAGTGCCGCGCTCCTATATAAATTATCTGTAATAATTTGTGTTTTGATTTCCAAATCAATTAATAAACAAACAAATAAATAAATAAAAATTAAACAATAAAATATAACAAAAAAAATATAATATATGATGCAGGAACTGATCATCTATTGCCTATAACATCATATAAAATTGATAAAACATGACTGTGCTAGTGATCATTTGTGAAATCTAATGGTGAGCAAAAATCAATAAATATATGCACATAAAAAGTCCTCTTCCAATGTAAATTGCAATGGTGAAATACTACTCCCACAATCCAAGTGCAGTGTGGTCTTAATATGCGCTCACCTTAAGTTTTGCCTAACTAAATAGGCAAAACTGGCTTTTTGTCCTTACAGGACTGATGAGATAATCCTCCTGTGTGGGGTTTTCCGAATGGGAAATAGATGGTTGTAATTGGATCTTAATCCACCTGGGGTCTCTGCAGTAATTGTGACTGATGTTTGTCAGGAATGGATGGATGGATAGATATCTCCCTTTTTCCCCTCCAGGGGTCTCTTTCCTCCTGTATCAATCTCTCTCCAGTGTATCACGGATGAATAACATAAGAGAAAAAGAAACCATGGTGCCTTATCCTTTTTAAAAGATGTATTTTATTACTGCTGGATATACCACTCACATTGATTACGTTTGCAGTAAGTAGAAAAAATGTCAGCATGGCCTGCAGTCTCTGCTATACTCGCCGTGCTTATTCGAGACAACATTGTGACGTCAGAGCCCCTCCCCTACGCGTTGCGTCACCAGGTCACGTGACTTCATCAGGGGAAATTGTATTTAACATGGTAAAACGCTAATTTTACTGTGTGTACTGTAACACATCAGTATGAAAGGGCCCTAAACCTTTCATCCAACCTATAACTTACTGCATTTGTTATTTAAAAAAAAAAAAAATTAAAAAACCAGCAGCAGTGAAGAAACAATTGTGGGTTTTGTTGTGGGGTAATTCCTTTTGTTTACATACTTTCTGCTGAAAGGTGTCCCTCTGTCATCTCATCACCTTTCATAACATGTCACACCCATATTCAGGGCGTAACATGTTATGATCTGACCGGTCCCCGCAGCACCCCCCCCCCAAGGACTGATAGTGGGGGATCTTCCCCCCCCTCGCTAGCTATCACAATTTTAAAAAAATGTGGTCGTGCGGGGCTCAGCATTCTGTGAATGGGGAAAAAGTCCCAGCAGCCTTTGTGGCTGTCAGCTTGTAGTTTTCAATGAACTACCATGGCGCCGTCGTAGTTCATTAAGCCTTGCTGTCAGTAGCAGGGGTGGACTGACAGCTCATGGGTCCCCCAGGCAATAGGGGATCATGGGGCCCCTGTGTCCTTGCCCAAACTCAAAAAAGCCTATGAAAAAGGTACCAGGGGCATCTCATGGGGCCCCCTACCGACCCTGGACCCTCAGGCACTGCCCGAGTTTCCAAATGGTCAGTCCGCCCCTGGTCAGTAGTATCTGCTTGTATCGGATGTACCAGCAAGCAGATATACTGACAGGTCAAGGGGAGACCTGCATGATACCAGCAATCTGCTGTGCAATGCTTTGGAGGCTCCATAAACAAAAAATAATAATTTCACATTTTTTTTACCTGCAAGAAAATGTGCATTTAATATTTTTTGTTAAAAGGTGAACTTATCCTTTTAAGGGCTTGTTAACACTATAGGTTGTGGGGGGGAAACCATGCAGTCGGGCTGTTTTCAAATTTGACATAGTACGGGAGTCTCCCGTACTATCTGTCAGAGGGAGTGGAGGCCGGCTGCGGCTATGGGAATATGTTACATGTTTCACCCTAACCCCTGGTTCACATATCTGCTGCCGTGCGGGTCGTGTTTTGCACGGGCACAAGAGCCCATTCATTTGAATGGACTCCCTTGCCCCGGGACACGCAGGGAAAAAGTCCCTGCACTTCTTCGTAAAACGCAGCCTACACAAGAACCGAGGATCTAAATACGGTTGCGATCTCCATTGTGGGTGACGTGGCATTAGAATTAATAGCACCTGCCCGTGGGTCCGCATTCCTCTGTGCGGGTGTATTTTTGTGCGGATCCGCAGTGGCACCACCTGCACAGATGTGAACCTGGCCTTAAAATAGGTGGAACATGTAACATGTTCCCAAAGGTGAACTTATCCTTTAATGAATTTGGCCACAAAGTATATCGCTCTCTTGAGCTCAAAAGGAAGAGAAGCAAACCATAGTGCTCACCACTTAAACACACTTTTATAAATACACTGACATGTGACCTGTAAGAGAAAACCAAACAGGTGCTTCTGAATGGCCTCAGCCTGTATGAGATTCAGTGCTTTCCAGGAACACACTCAAGCCCTTGTGCAATCAGCTCAATCTAGGATTTCTGTAGCTCTGCCCAACATATTTTGTGACAAATGATATCAGGGGCATGGGATACAGTGATGATTAGAGCAGGGGCGGACTGACAACTCATGGGGCCCCCGAGCAATAGGGGATCATGGGGCCCCTGTGTCCTTGCCCAAACTCAAAAAAGCCTATGAAAAAGGTACCAGGGGCATCTCATGGGGCCCCCTACTGACCCCGGGCCCTCGGGCAGTGCCCGAGTTTCCAAATGGTCAGTCCGCCCCTGGATTAGAGGTGTATTTATCCAGGAGCGGACTTGAAGATTTGAAAAGCCAGAGTTCTGCTAAAATTTTTGCTCAAGTCAGTTATTTAATGTAAGGAAGTGAAAGGGTTCTTAATGATAGACAGGCAACTAGTTTTTTTATTTATTTTTTATTTTTAGGGAAAGATAGCAATGGCAGCCTCTGTGACAGTTTTACAAGCTACTGAACAAGGAAATATCCCTAATGCCACTCTATAAAACTCACACTTTGTGTATTTGTTGGCTAATTATTTTCAGTAAACAGAAACCTAAATATCTTTTGTACCTGCAATAAAGCACCATGCATTTTGCTATTCTCCCAGGATGATGAGCATAGTATATACTTGTGTGCACACAGTCTTACCCTAGGTTCACATGTGCATTTTTTGGAAAGGATCAGACACTTTTTTGAATGCAAAACGTTCAGTTTTTATTTCTATAGACTTCAATGGAAATGCTGCAGAAAAGCATGTATTGCATTGCCGTGTTTTTGATGCATTAGCAATAAAAAAGGAAAGAAAAAAACGCAAGTGCAAAAACGCACCGCAAACTGCAATGCAGGAACATCTGAAACGCAACCTGCATAGGTGTGAACCTAGCCTTAGGCTTAAGCTAGCCATACATGGATCGAAATTAGGCTGGTTCAGCAGGGACTGCTTGTATGGGCACTGTGGTTGTACAGAAGGCAATTGAATTCTGTACAACTGCCTGGTCAGTTTTTCGTCGCTCAATCCGTTTTTGCCGCTCTAGCCGGAAGAGCTGATCAGTGTATTCTGATGGTGGGGAAGATCAATAGCTTAGTGGGAGGATTCACCCTTCTATATAAAATGTGTGGATGAAGGAATTGAGTCAGTTGTGGGGGTTTTTTTTTTGTGTTATTGTTTTATTTTTTGTTTTTTTTGTTCAACCAGCTGGTTGAACAAAAAAACTTAATGTATGCCTTTTTGGTCTTTTAGAAATTTTTCTGACCTGTACTGGTGTATGTGCTGTATACTTTAGTGATTCCTGTGGGAATCTGTCAAACTGTCCATGGATTTTTACCAAAAATAAACATAAAACTACTACATGAACAATTAAATACAAATAGACTTCTAATGGTTTCAGCCAGATCCTGTACAGCACCAGGCCAGCCTCAGAGTGAAGATCTCCAGATTGTAGGTAAGCATAGCCTATGTTCAATTTGCTGGAGGAGGGAGGTAAGAAAGGATAAATGGGCTAAAATAACACTCTTTTCTCAACACTGCAGACAAATGTTTACATTACAGAATACACAGCACAAGGTCACTTGGAAATTCCCAGCAATGGACTTAAAGTGGCTTTAAAGCCTAAACATGTTTTGCCTTAACCACTTCAAGTCCTGACACTTTTACCCCCTTCCTGTCCAGGCCAATTTTCAGCTTTCAGCGCTATCACACTTTGACAATTTCGCGGTCATGCAACACTGTACCCATATGAATTTTTTAGCATTGTTTTGAGACGGATAACGCTTTATTTTGGTGGTATTTACTCACCACCGGGATTTTTATTTTTTTTGCTATATAAATGAAAAAGTCCAAAAATTTTGAAAAAAGTGTTTTTCTTATAAAATTTTTCAAATAAATAATATTTCATCATAAATCTTGGCCAAAATGTATTCAGTTATGTTTTTAGTAAAAAAAATAAATAAAATAACCCAAATTAGTTTATAACCAAAAATTATAATTTAACTTTTTTTTTTTTATATATTATATTATTATGGTTTTTTTCTATATACTGTCACCCTAGCAGTACAGTGGTGACACTGTACTACTTGTGGGGGGGTGATGAAGATTTTTTTTTTTTACACTGCTTTTACCCATAAAGGCTGTAAAAGCAATAATTTCTCCTCTCTGGCAGCCATTGAGAACTACTGTGTGAGCTGTGATTGGTCACAGCTTGTCACATGGTACAAGGCTGTTGTGAATAGCCTTGTACCATGTGACCTCTGTGATTTCACACATAGTAAGCAATGATGTCAGAAGTGACATCTTGCTTACTACTCTGCATGTGATCACTGATTGGCAATAAAAACCTGACAAAGGTTCCAGCCCTTCCACATTCTACCCAAAACTAAATGATTTTTAAAGTGTGGCTTCACAAGCATATATTTCCTGGCATATTGAAACATCTGTTTTTTTTCTCAGGTTTAGCTGGTCTGCGTACTAGTTTAAGTTAAATAACTCCTCTTACGTCATAACAGCCAGGGAACTAGCTTTTTCTAAAACATGGCAGCCCTCCTGTTTCTCTCTTCACACAAGACAATTGCTGCAAATTTGGCCAGATTAATGGACAATCCGAGTAGCGTTACCCCCACTACCCAGGCCAGATAAGCACTGTCTTGGGGTCTGATTGATTGGACAGATTGGGAGGAGTTTGACAAACCTGAGTGATTTGGTATTTTTTCCCAATAAAAGCTGCCATCAGCATCTTTTGTCTATATTCCTTCTTCATTCTCCCTTGTCTCCATTCATCAAAGCTTGGGTGAGCACAGCATGTATTAATGTAATGTTTGCCCAACAGACGTGACTCCTAGCTAGGGGTGGACTGACCATTTGGAAACTCGGGCACTGCCCAAGGGCCCGGGGTCAGTAGGGGGCCCCATGAGATGCCCCTGGTACATTTTTCATAGGCTTTTTTGAGTTAGCGCAAGGACACAGGGGCCCCATAATCCCCTATTTCCAGGGGGCCCCATGAGTTGTCAGTCCGCCCCTGCTCCTAGCTTAAAGTGGCTGTCTAGATTACAGTGAACTTTGGTGAGGTGCTTCTTGGGAGTGAATAGAGCAATGGAGTAGGAAAGGTAATTATAAGTTGCAGAGGAGTCTGGTTTTGGACAAAGTACAGATTGTCTTAAAGTATAACTTAAAGCAAAACTTTTTTTTTTTAGTTTTGGATATAGTGTAGAGGAATTTGAACCCCGGTCAGGTTTTTATTGCTATCTGTGCCTCCATTAGGAAGATTCACCCTCTCTTTGTCCTGTTTACTGTTCTCAGTGAAAGTAAAAGAAAATCCCAAATTTTGGGTTGTCCCCAGAAAAGTAATAGAGGGGAAATCTTCGAATGTGGACACTAGTTCTGGCGACCAAGTGATTCTCTTAATTTGCAGGGATTTACTCACTTCTTGTTTGGCTATAGGACAGGATGTGAAAGTAAATCTCCGAAATGGGACACAGATGGTGAAAAAAAAAAATCTGACAGAAGTTATAACCCTCCCTTGCTCTATCCAAAATGGAAAAAAAGTTTTGCCTATAGTTCTGCTTTAATCTTTAACAAATTCTTGTAAAGTGCACCCCCCCCCCCCCAGGGACTGCTGGTTCAATGGGTCCTATGATACTGGTCTTGATGGTGTTGAAACCTCTACTTCGAGACACCCAGTTAAATGTACACAGTTTAAGGTTTGACACCAGTCCTTTCTCAAAAAGGTGGACAAACATGGTTGCAGAGTAAGACTGTTAAAGGTAAGAACATATAAACATTGACCATATGTCAGCAACAACTGATAAAGGATATGACAGGTCAGATAAGATAAAATATATTGTTTACCATACAAGGTAAGTTTTTATACAAAATCATACAAGTATAACAACAAGAAAGGATGATAGGGCCTACTATCTACCCATCAGCTTAAATAGTACAGGTGAAACTCGAAAAATTAGAATATCGTGCAAAAGTTCATTTATTTCAGCAATGCAACTTAAAAGGAGAAACTAATATATGAGATAGACTCATTACATGCAAAGCAAGATAGTTCAAGCCGTGATTTGTCATAATTGTGATGACTATGGCTTACAGCTCATGAAAACCCCAAATCCACAATCTCAGAAAATTAGAATATTATATGCAATCAATAAAACAAGGATTGTACATAGAACAATATCAGACCTCTGAAAAGTATAAGCATGCATATGTACTCAGTACTTGGAAGAAAAAGGTGCACAAGCAGTACGGATGACCGCAGCCTGTTAGGATTGTCAGGAAAAGGCCATTCAAACGTGTTGGGGACTTTCACAAGGAGTGGACTGAGGCTGGAGTCAGTGCATCAAATGCCACCACACACAGATGGATCCTGGACATGGGCTTCAAATGTTGTATTCCTCTTGTCAAGCCACTGCTGAACAGCAAACAATGTCAAAAGCATCTTACTTGGGCTAAAGAAAAACAGACCTGGTCTGTTGTTCAGTGGTCCAAAGTCCACTTTTCTGATGAGAGCAACTTTTGCATTTCATTTGGAAACCAAGGACCCAGAGTATGGAGGAAGAATGGAGAGGCACACACTGCAAGATGCTTGAAGTCCATTGTGAAGTTTCCAGTCTGTGTTGATTTGGAGAGCCATGTCATCTGCTGGTGTTAGTCCACTGTGCTTCATTAAGTCCAGGGTCAACGCAGGAGATTTTGGAGCACTTCATGATTCCTTCCGCAGACGAGCTTTATGGCGATGCCGACTTCATTTTCCAGCAGGACTTGGCACCTGCCCACACTGCCAAAAGCACCAAAACCTGGTTCAATGACAGTGGGATTACTGTGCTCGATTGGCCAGCAAACTTGCCTGACCTGAACCCCATAGAGAATCTATGGGGCATTGTCAAGAGAAAGATGAGAGACATGAGACCGAACAATGCAGAAGAGCTGAAGGCCGCTATTGAAGCATCCTGGTCTTCCATAACACCTCAGCAGTGCCACAGGATGATAGCTTCCATGCCACGCTGCATTGAGGCAGTAATTGCTTCAAAAGACGTCCCAAACCAAGTACTGAGTACATATGCATGCTTATACTTTTCAGAGGTCCGATATTGTTCTATGTACAATCCTTGTTTTAGTGATTGCATGTAATATTCTAATTTTCTGATATTGTGGATTTGGGGTTTTCATGAGCTGTAAGCCATAATCATCACAATTATGACAAATCACGGCTTGAACTATCCTTGCTTTGCATGTAATGAGTCTATCTCATATATTAGTTTTACCTTTTAAGTTGCATTACTGAAATAAATGAACTTTTGCACGATATTCTAATTTTTCGAGTTTCACCTGTATGTAGGCAGTTTGTCTACTAGGTAGGCAGTTAGTTGCTGCCCTGGCCGGGAGTGATGGGGTAAACTTGTCACAGGTTTGATTTGTGGTGTTGGGTTAAGTGAGAAATGAACAGTGACAATGGGTAAGAAATAATTCAAAGCAAAGTGAGTTCCAGAGTACTGGGACAGTCCTCAGTAGAAGCTGTGGTATTCATATTGGATGCTAACACTGGCGACCCTGCTTGCTTCCCTAGTATGAGCTGGAGTAGATAGGCGATGGATATGGTGATAATCTCTCTTTACTGGTGACACTGTTGCTCAGACTATGATGCTGACAGAGGCGCTGATCACTGGAACGTGTCTGTATTCTTCTCTGTCCGGGCGCTAACTGCCCCAACCCTTTCCGGGCAGTCCACGATCAGTCCCTCCACTTCTCCCTTCATACTATGGCCCCCTGGGAAGTGTACAGTACCTACATATCTCACAATCCCATTCAGCGGAATCTTCTTCTCCATGGCTTGATGCTGCCCAATCAGTGGAGAACACAGAAATTCCATGTAGATGGAGCAGTCTAACATGCTGGGATCTGTAGTTTCTGCACTAACAGTCTCTGCAGTCTCTTTTCTACTCTTAAATTGTCTGACTGCCAGCACCTGGCTACACGTGTGTTGCGGGAGCTACAGCTAGAAACCTTAATTCACCGCGGAAAGCATGCTTTTAGTCCTTGGTTGCGTGTTTTTTGTTTTTTTTGCAAACTGTGTACTATTTTCACTTTAAATTTCAGACAAAAAATGGCTGGATTTTAGAAAAATCATGTCATTGTATATAGTAGTATTTAAGCAGCTGTCTATTCAGTAAAAATGGAAGGTTCTTGTTGGGGGAGTTCATAGAAGAAAAACAGGTTGGGTAGATCTGCAGCAGGTAACAGACTTGACAAGCCTCAGGGGTATTTTCTTATTCTGTTAAGCTGTGTGAAATATTTACTATAAGAAGCAAGCTGCCCTGCAGTTTCTCATGTTGTGGACACTAAGATAATACATTGTATACATATGCATTTTATGTGTAGCGGGACCCCTGTGAGAGCAAGCAGTTCCACAGGTCCGTGAATCTTTTCCCCACAGCTGCCCTGCAGCCAGGCACATATACACATTAACTACATCAGTTCAAGAAACAGTCTAGGGGTGGACTGACCATTTGGAAACTCGGGCACTGCCCGAGGGCCCGGAGTCAGTAGGGGGCCCCATGAGATGCCCCTGGTACCTTTTTCATAGGCTTTTTTGAGTTTGGGCAAGGACACAGGAGCCCCATGATCCCCTATTGCCCGGGGGCCCCATGAGTTTTCAGTCCGCCCCTGGTCTAGGGGTTGGTGTTTTTGATGATATAGTAAAGGATTGAACTAGGATGGGGAAGGGAAGTAGTAGGATACTCCAAAACTCTCTGGAACAAACTTGAGGACACTAAACTTGCTTCTTGAAACACTGAGCACAGTCCCCTTATGAGCAGATGGTGGACAGGCTGTGCAGTAACAGTATTGAGGAGGTTGAGCCTTCCCCGGCAGCAGTCCGAGCAACAGCCCCTTCACAAGGAATGGATAGACTATGCTCTTCCAGGCATATGTTTTTTGCAAACACTCAGCTGACCCTCTAACACATGAGGGGTGGTAGCAGCACTCTAGGTGCTAGTTTCTAGGATCGCACATTTGTTTGTACTCACTGATACCTCAGGACAAATGGTTGCCTCCTACCAGTATCCTGCAGGCAGTTTTTCCCAGTAGTATCAGGTCAGATCTTCAGATGTAGCCCTCCAGCCTCCCAGCTGGAGCTTCCACTTGGTAAGCACATAGCCCCCTAGGCTGTGATCTTTCCCTCTGGAAGAAAAGGCTGCTCTCTGCTCCAGGGTATTTATACCTTCTCCCAGAATCCTCTGGGCCAGGCCTCCCAGGGATTGGCTGGGGCTACATATACAGGTGAAACTCAAAAAATTTGAATATTGAGCAAAAGTTCATTTATTTCAGTAATGATACTTAAAAGGTGAAACTAATATATGAGATAGACTCAATACATGCAAAGCAAGATAGTTCAAGCTGCGATTTGTCATAATTGTGATGATTATGGCTTACAGCTCATGAAAACCCCAAATCCACAATCTCAGAAAATGAGAATATTGTGAAAAGGTGCAATATTCTAGGCTCAAAGTGTCCCACTCTAATCAGCTAATTAAGCCATAACACCTGTAAAAATAGGTATAAGTGAGCGCTAAAGGTAACGAAGCTGCTGAACACAAAAGGTACCAAAAAACAACCTCCAAAGACTCATATATAAAAAAGGTGCAGCGCTTATATATTAAAACATGCAAGATATCAAAATGCAAGAGTATATCCCTGCAAAACGCAGGCAGGGTATAGTTATTATACTGCCCCTTATAGTCTCAATTAACACACAAATATATAGTTCACAATCTCCCAGTGGGTAGGGTGAGGTGAAGGATCAAATGGATCTGAAATGAAATTGCAATCTCATTCCAACTGCTGAAGTTGCAATTTCATTCCAACTGCTAACACTACCAGAGTTGAAGAAGAGCTGCACTCCTCTGTGATCCACCCTGCAAAACGCACTGAGAAAGTGACCGCATTGTCTACAGCAACCTCATCCAGTGATCCAGAGTAAAGAGCTATAGGGGACAGAGCCATGCATGACAGCTGAGGGTCCACATCGTAGAGATTGACCAGATCTTGCCTTTGATGAGTCCTGGAACCATACCTTGAGAGGGGTTATCTCTTACATGCGCATATTGGTTGTGCATCTGGTGAGTGCACAATCTTTTACCAGTTTTGGATATCACCATACATCACCTTTTTGGCTATCACCGTGTGTCAATAGGGATCCATTTGATCCTTCACCTCACCCTACCCACTGGGAGATTGTGAACTATATATTTGTGTGTTAATTGAGACTATAAGGGGCAGTATAATAACTATACCCTGCCTGCGTTTTGCAGGGATATACTCTTGCATTTTGATATCTTGCATGTTTTAATATATAAGCGCTGCACTTTTTTATTTATAAGCCATAACACCTGCAAAGGGTTCCTGAGCCTTTAAATGGTCTCTCAGTCTGGTTCAGTAGGAATCACAATCATGGGAAAGACTGCTGACCTGACAGTTGTGCAGAAAACTATCATTGACACCCTCCATAAGGAGGGAAAGCCTCAAAAGGTAATTGCAAAAGAAGTTGGATGTTCCCAAAGTGCTGTATCAAAGCACATTAATAGAAAGTTATGTGGAAGGGAAAAGTGTGGAAGAAAAAGGTGCACAAGCAGCAGGCATGACCGCAGCCTGGAGAGGATTGTCAGGAAAAGGCCATTCAAAAGTGTTGGGGACTTTCACAAGGAGTGGACTGAGGCTGGAGTCAGTGCATCAAGAGCCATCACACACAGACGGATCCTGGACATGGGCTTCAAATGTCGTATTCCTCTTGTCAAGCCGCTCCTGAACAACAAACAATGTCAGAAGCGTCTTACCTGGGCTAAAGAAAACCAGACCTGGTCTGTTGCTCAGTGGTCCAAAGTCCTCTTTTCTGATGAGAGCAACTTTTGCATCTCATTTGGAAACCAAGGACCCAGAGTATGGAGGAAGAATGAAGAGGCACACACTGCAAGATGCTTGAAGTCCAGTGTGAAGTTTCCACAGTCTGTGTTGTTTTGGGGAGCCATGTCATCTGCTGGTGTTGGTCCACTGTGCTTCATTAAGTCCAGGGTCAACGCAGCCGTCTACCAGGAGATTTTGGAGCACTTCATGCTTCCTTCGGCAGACGAGCTTTATGGGGTTGCTGACTTCATTTTCCAGCAGGACTTGGCACCTGCCCAAACTGCCAAAAGCACCGAAACCTGGTTCAATGACCGTGGGATTACTGTGCTTGATTGGCCAGCAAACTCGCCTGACCTGAACCCCATAGAGAATCTATGGGGCATTGCCAAGAGAAAATTGAGAGACATGAGACCGAACAATGCAGAAGAGCTGAAGGCCGCTATTGAAGCATCCTGGTCTTCCATAACACCTCAGCAGTGCCACAGGCTGATAGCTTCCATGCCACGCCGCATTGAGGCAGTAATTGCTGCAAAAGGGGCCCAAACCAAGTACTGAGTACATATGCATGCTTATACTTTTCAGAGGTCTGATATTGTTCTATGTACAATCCTTGTTTTATTGATTGCATATAATATTCTAATTTTCTGAGATTGTGGATTTGGGATTTTCATGAGCTGTAAGCCATAATCATCACAATTATGACAAATCACGGCTTGAACTATCTTGCTTTGCATGTAATGAGTCTATCTCATATATTAGTTTCACCTTTTAAGTTTTATTACTGAAATAAATGAACTTTTGCACGATATTCTAATTTTTCGAGTTTCACCTGTATATTTAGCTGCTGATTAAATTCTTCTTGCCTCCATTTCCTAGTGCTCCATCAGGTGAACAGGGGAAAGAAAACAATTGTGCAGCCTCTGAACACAGACCAGACCAAAACATTCAAATAAAGCTCCACTCGTTGCAGTGAGCCCGAACTAAATTTACCTACGCTAACACTTATGCTATAACCCAAACAAATGCCAGCTCCTCTGGGTAAAGTGAGCCAAACTAAATTTGTCTAATAGAACCAATTAACCCTATTGGCTACAATGGGCCTAAACTAAATTTACCTATCCTAGCACCTGACAAGAAGGATGCTACATATGTAATTATGATATGACATTAGGTGAAGACTTAAAGCGTACCTGCATGGAGCTCTCATGTAAAGTAACCCGCTGATGTGTGGATATTTTCCTTAAAACTTCAATGTGGAACCTGTCATTTATAGTAGCTGGAAGATGGAGAAGGCTGTGTTCATATATTATAGTGCTATGCTCTTAGTAGCCATTTGTTAGGCCCTTCTGCTAATAATGACCTGCCTTGTACCTGGATGCAGGAATCACCAACACACCAGTAACCATTTAATGGATTTTACTAAAACAAGTAAAAGCCCTGGAAGGGTAGTTTGAGATAGAAAATTAATTTTAGACTGTGTTAGAATAATCTCAACTACTAGCACAGGCAATGTCCGACAACAGCACAATTTAAAAAAAAAAAAAAAAGACTCTAATATTCTAAGACTCTAAAATTCTGAATTGGTATACCAGCAGCCAAAAAATACACAGTGGTAGCTCTTAGATTGTAAGCTCCAGGGAGCGGGGCCCTCCTAACCCTCTTGTATTGAACTATATTGTCTCCTGTTACATTGTAAAGCGCTGAGCAAACTGTTGGCGCTATATAAATCTTGTATTATAATAATAATAATAATAGTCCTTTGGCCTTTCATCACCCTGTCACTCTGGTGATATTCCATTGAATGCAGTCTTTCTCAACAGTCACATCTATGGATAGGATGATTGCTGATTAGGCAGCAGTATCTTCAACTGGATGAAGACCTCTGTGATCTCAGCAACTGGATGAGGTCATGCAAAAGGCAGCCCGCAAGGCTCTGGTCTTCATCTCATGCCTTAACCGCCCTGGTGATCCATGGAACTCTATTCTTGTGACTTGGCCCTATGTTGCTCTGCCAGAGTTCTCTCTCTGAACCCTTGGCACACACAGCAGCTCTGACCACAGCAAACTCGTAGTCGTTTCTTTCCTAGAAGTACCGAAACTGTAGCATGCCACACAGTCCTTTTGGCTCCCATGCAATAGCCTTCTCCACAGGCTCTGCTTCAGGCTCACTTTGCCCAGCCACTGCACACCACAACTTGTTGAACTTTTGGCAGCCATGAGCCCTGGGTACACTTCTGGGTTTACAGTCCGGGCTGTCTTCTCCTTTTGCTTCCTTTTGCTTCCAGCCCTCTTACTTGGCTCTGTCTTTCTTCCCTATGTTTGGTCTTGTAGGGAGTGCCAGGGGCTACAGGCCTGACTACCATGGGGACACATAAGAAACCTCCTGCCCCCATTGCTAGGGGTGGGCATCATCCTAGGCTGTTGATTGGCACAACAATATGATTCTGCCATAGTCGCACCTCAATGATAGCACACGTTTTGTACATACTGTGCCCTTTGTCCATATTATACTCACTATTAGAGATGAGCGAATCGAACCAGGCGAAGTGGAATTCGATTCGAATTTCAGGAAAAATTCGATTCGCGTCGAATCCGAATATTAGCCTACTTCGGGTGCGCGAATCGGATTTTTCCCGATCAGCCGGCAAAAGTGTCCCTGCAGAGAGCTCCGCTATTTCTGACAGTTCTCTGACAGTTCCTTCACATGTACAGCGGTTGAAACATTGTATCTATTTGTTTCCATTTAGGATACAGATGTTTTTATTCGGAAACAGATACAATGTTTCAACCGCTGTAAATGTGAAAGTCAGAGAACTGTCAGAAATAGAGGAGCTCTGCAGATACACTTTTTGCCGGTTTGGAATTATTCTTATTTTCATCCTACTTCTTCTTCTTCTTCTTCTTCATCCTCATCCTCAGAAGAAGAAGAAGAGGATGAGGATGAAGAAGAAGTAGGATGAAAATAAGAAGAATTCCAAGCCGGCAAAAAGTGTATCTGCAGAGCTCCTCTAAGTGTATCTGCAGAATAGAGGAGCTCTGCAGATACACTTTTTGCCGGCTTGGAATTCTTCTTATTTTCATCCTACTTCTTCTTCTTCTTCTTCTTCTTCCTCTTCATCCTCATCCTCTTCTTCTTCTTCTGAGGATGAAGAAGAAGAAGAAGTAGGATGAAAATAAGAAGAATTCCAAGCCGGCAAAAAGTGTATCTGCAGAGCTCCTCTAAGTGTATCTGCAGAATAGAGGAGCTCTGCAGATACACTTTTTGCCGACTTGGAATTCTTCTTATTTTCATCCTACTTCTTCTTCTTCCTCCTCTTCATCCTCATCCTCATCCTCTTCTTCTTCTTCTGAGGATGAGGATGAAGAAGAAGAAGAAGTAGGATGAAAATAAGAAGAATTCCAAGCCGGCAAAAAGTATATCTGCAGAGCTCCTCTAAGTGTATCTGCAGAATAGAGGAGCTCTGCAGATACACTTTTTGCCGGCTTGGAATTCTTCTTATTTTCATCCTACTTCTTCTTCTTCTTCCTCTTCATCCTCATCCTCATCCTCTTCTTCTTCTTCTGAGGATGAGGATGAAGAAGAAGAAGAAGAAGTAGGATGAAAATAAGAAGAATTCCAAGCCGGCAAAAATTGTATCTGCAGAGCTCCTCTATTCTGCAGATACACTTAGAGGAGCTCTGCAGATACACTTTTTGCCGGCTTGGAATTCTTCTTATTTTCATCCTACTTCTTCTTCTTCTTCCTCTTCATCCTCATCCTCTTCTTCTTCTTCTGAGGATGAGGATGAAGAAGAAGAAGAAGAAGAAGTAGGATGAAAATAAGAAGAATTCCAAGCCGGCAAAAAGTGTATCTGCAGAGCTCCTCTAAGTGTATCTGCAGAATAGAGGAGCTCTGCAGATACACTTTTTGCCGGCTTGGAATTCTTCTTATTTTCATCCTACTTCTTCTTCTTCTTCCTCTTCATCCTCATCCTCTTCTTCTTCTTCTGAGGATGAGGAAGAAGAAGAAGAAGAAGAAGAAGAAGAAGAAGTAGGATGAAAATAAGAAGAATTCCAAGCCGGCAAAAAGTGTATCTGCAGAGCTCCTCTATTCTGCAGATACACTTAGAGGAGCTCTGCAGATACACTTTTTGCCGGCTTGGAATTCTTCTTATTTTCATCCTACTTCTTCTTCTTCATCCTCATCCTCAGAAGAAGAGGATGAGGATGAGGATGAAGAGGAAGAAGAAGAAGAAGAAGAAGAAGTAGGATGAAAATAAGAAGAATTCCAAGCCGGCAAAAAGTGTATCTGCAGAGCTCCTCTAAGTGTATCTGCAGAATAGAGGAGCTCTGCAGATACACTTTTTGCCGGCTTGGAATTCTTCTTATTTTCATCCTACTTCTTCTTCTTCTTCTTCTTCTTCCTCTTCATCCTCATCCTCATCCTCTTCTTCTTCTTCTGAGGATGAGGATGAAGAAGAAGAAGAAGAAGTAGGATGAAAATAAGAAGAATTCCAAGCCGGCAAAAAGTGTATCTGCAGAGCTCCTCTAAGTGTATCTGCAGAATAGAGGAGCTCTGCAGATACACTTTTTGCCGGCTTGGAATTCTTCTTATTTTCATCCTACTTCTTCTTCTTCTTCCTCTTCATCCTCATCCTCATCCTCTTCTTCTGAGGATGAGGATGAAGAAGAAGAAGAAGAAGTAGGATGAAAATAAGAAGAATTCCAAGCCGGCAAAAAGTGTATCTGCAGAGCTCCTCTATTCTGCAGATACACTTAGAGGAGCTCTGCAGATACACTTTTTGCCGGCTTGGAATTCTTCTTATTTTCATCCTACTTCTTCTTCTTCTTCTTCTTCTTCATCCTCATCCTCTTCTTCTTCTGAGGATGAGGATGATGAAGAAGAAGAAGTAGGATGAAAATAAAAAGAATTCCAAGCCGGCAAAAAGTGTATCTGCAGAGCTCCTCTATTCTGCAGATACACTTAGAGGAGCTCTGCAGATACACTTTTTGCCGGCTTGGAATTCTTCTTATTTTCATCCTACTTCTTCTTCTTCCTCTTCATCCTCATCCTCTTCTTCTTCTGAGGATGAGGATGAAGAAGAAGAAGAAGAAGTAGGATGAAAATAAGAAGAATTCCAAGCCGGCAAAAAGTGTATCTGCAGAGCTCCTCTATTCTGCAGATACACTTAGAGGAGCTCTGCAGATACACTTTTTGCCGGCTTGGAATTCTTCTTATTTTCATTCTACTTCTTCTTCTTCATCCTCATCCTCAGAAGAAGAGGATGAGGATGAGGATGAAGAAGAAGAAGAAGAAGAAGTAGGATGAAAATAAGAAGAATTCCAAGCCGGCAAAAAGTGTATCTGCAGAGCTCCTCTAAGTGTATCTGCAGAATAGAGGAGCTCTGCAGATACACTTTTTGCCGGCTTGGAATTCTTCTTATTTTCATCCTACTTCTTCTTCTTCTTCCTCTTCATCCTCATCCTCATCCTCTTCTTCTTCTTCTTCTGAGGATGAGGATGGAGAAGAAGAAGAAGAAGTAGGATGAAAATAAGAAGAATTCCAAGCTGGCAAAAAGTGTATCTGCAGAGCTCCTCTAAGTGTATCTGCAGAATAGAGGAGCTCTGCAGATACACTTTTTGCCGGCTTGGAATTCTTCTTATTTTCATCCTACTTCTTCTTCTTCTTCTTCTTCCTCTTCATCCTCATCCTCATCCTCTTCTTCTGAGGATGAGGATGAAGAAGAAGAAGTAGGATGAAAATAAGAAGAATTCCAAGCCGGCAAAAAGTGTATCTGCAGAGCTCCTCTATTCTGTAGATACACTTAGAGGAGCTCTGCAGATACACTTTTTGCCGGCTTGGAATTCTTCTTATTTTCATCCTACTTCTTCTTCTTCTTCTTCATCCTCAGAAGAAGAAGAAGAGGATGAGGATGAGGATGAAGAGGAAGAAGAAGAAGAAGAAGAAGAAGTAGGATGAAAATAAGAAGAATTCCAAGCCGGCAAAAAGTGTATCTGCAGAGCTCCTCTATTCTGCAGATACACTTAGAGGAGCTCTGCAGATACACTTTTTGCCGGCTTGGAATTCTTCTTATTTTCATCCTACTTCTTCTTCTTCTTCTTCTTC
>NW_028320082.1:0-53607 GCF_062004578.1 Staurois parvus | reverse complement strand
GGTCAGTCCGCCCTGCTCCCAGCTGTTGCAGAGATGGCCATACAGGGAATCTGTTCCAATAATTACCCCCCCCCCCCCTCCACCGCACCCATCACACTCTCTGTGCATCATATATTTCCCCTCTGTGTGCCCCCACCCCAGTAATGCTGCCGGCTTCCCACCAGCAGCTGCAAGTATACGATTCTTTCAGGATGGAGAGTGGAGGAAGGGTCCGGTAAATATCTCACATTTTCCAGCCCCTTTCTTTCCTGAACGAACAGAATGCGTGATCGGTACCGATCACTCACTGTGTTCATTCATAACTAGCATTGTAAACTTTTTTTTTTTTTTTTTTTGAAGGGGGGCCCCTGTCAGAAACTACGGGGCCCCATATAGCAGCCCTGCTTGTTTATGTATTTCATGTTTTTTATTTTTTTACCGTCTGCTTGGAGTTCAGCTTTACCCTGGGTTTACACTACTGCGAGCTGAAAGTCGTGCGACTTGCAGTACGACTTTGACAGGCGATTTGAGTATGACTTTGAAGCAACTTTCAGGTAATTTTCCTGTAATGTCCGATCCAAATCGCATCAATATAGAAATGGTTTCGACTTGGAGGCGACTTCTATTAAAGTCTATGGGCACAAGTCGGATAGAAGTCGCATTGAAAGCCGTACAGGAACCTTTTTCTAAAGTCACAGTAGTGTAAGACGGCTCTCATCGACTAACATGGGATTTCACATGTCATGCGACTTGGTGGGGGGGGGATGGGTCTCAAAAGTCGGATCCCAACACACGGCAGAGGCCAAAAGATTGTTAATATTGTAAAATATATATGTATATATATATATATATAATTATCATAGCTCTGGTATATTACTAGGTGTATGCAGCTGCTGGTGCGTATAATGTACAAATGTATCAAATATTACTTGTAAATAAAAAAAATAAATAAAACAAGTGCCAGTGATTGGATCAAAATGTATTCAGTCCGGCAAATATGTGTTAACAGGATCTATTCTCATCCCTTTTGTATTTATGACCTCTTTGCCGGGTTAATATATATATATGCTGACTTAGGCTGGCCATTCATTATACAATTTTTCTTGAGATTTTTGGTTTAGATTTACCAAAAACCATATAATAGGAGGTCAAAACTAACAACACTTTCAATTGTATCCAATTAGGCAGGACCTGGCACTACATAGTTGAAGGTAAATCTAAAGAAAATTGGGCAGAAAATTGTAGTGTGTATGGCCAGCTTTACTGTTTTTGTTTTAGTTCATGTCATTGGAAAATGTTAATAAAGATTGATTTAAAAAAAAAAAATGGATCTATTCTAACAAATGTTTTTATTTTTGATAAAACCCAAACGGAGTTCTAACCTCTCACCATTCTGATGGAAAGTGAAAGCTAACGCAGGGAAAATTGATGGGAAATCCAAAGCTTTAGCCCCAGTTCAGAGGTGCGACTTTGAAATTGCGCGATTTTAAAGCCACATCTCAGTGCGATTTGCACTGCCGATTTTTTTTTTTTTTTTTTTTTTTTTTTTTTTTTTTTTTTTTTTTTTTTTGCGGCCTTCGACTTCATATAACGAGTCCCATGCAAGTCACAGTAAAATCAGCAAAAAGTAGTGCAAGCAGGGGTGGACTGACCATTTGGAAACTCGGGCACTGCCCGGGGTCAGTAGGGGGCCCCATGAGATGCCCCTGGTACCTTTTTCATAGGCTTTTTTGAGTTTGGGCAAGGACACAGGAGCCCCATGATCCCCTATTGCCCGGGGGGCCCATGAGTTGTCATTCCGCCCCTGAGTGCAGGAACCCTTTTTATAATTGCTGCAACATGAGTTTCGGCGATGGGAAGGGTTTCATGGCCGGCAATATGGTGCGTTTTTGTTATGCGATTTTGAAACTGTCAAATTGCATGTCGAGTCGCACCGGCGTGAACCAGGGGCTTACAGTTGTCACTGGATTAGGTTTCCATTGGAAAAATCCACCCTCGCCTCTTGTCCTTTTGTGACAACTGTCAAAGAAGCAAATTCCCTTCACTTTGTAGAGATTTCCTCTCGCTTTTTGTTGTCTCCATTACAGGAAGTGAAGAGGAATCTCCGCAACGGGACACAGAGTGAACTGATGGGTTTTAACCCTGTTCTATTCTTATACAAAAAAATAGTTTGGCTACAGATGCCTTTTAATGGAAAACAAATTGCTGACTTTAAACCTAAAAGAAAACATTTCCGTTTACCATTTCCTAACCACTTCCAGTCCGGACGCTCCCCCCCCCCCTTCCAGCCCGGACGCTCCCCCCCCCCCCTTCCAGCCCGGACGCTCCCCCCCCCCCCCTTCCAGCCCGGACGCTCCCCCCCCCCCCCTTCCAGCCCGGACGCTCCCCCCCCCCCCTTCCAGCCCGGACGCTCCCCCCCCCCCTTCCAGCCCGGACGCTCCCCCCCCCCCTTCCAGCCCGGACGCTTTCCCCCCCCCCCTTCCAGCCCGGACGCTCCCCCCCCCCCTTCCAGCCCGGACGCTTTCCCCCCCCCCCCTTCCAGTCCGGACGCTTTCCCCCCCCCCCCTTCCAGTCCGGACGCTTTCCCCCCCCCCCCTTCCAGTCCGGACGCTTTCCCCCCCCCCCCTTCCAGTCCGGACGCTTTCCCCCCCCCCCCTTCCAGTCCGGACGCTTTCCCCCCCCCCCTTCCAGTCCGGACGCTTTCCCCCCCCCCCCTTCCAGTCCGGACGCTTTCCCCCCCCCCTTCCAGTCCGGACGCTTTCCCCCCCCCCTTCCAGTCCGGACGCTTTCCCCCCCCCCCTTCCAGTCCGGACGCTTTCCCCCCCCCCCCCCTTCCAGTCCGGACGCTTTCCCCCCCCCCCTTCCAGTCCGGACGCTTTCCCCCCCCCCCTTCCAGTCCGGACGCTTTCCCCCCCCCCCCTTCCAGTCCGGACGCTTTCCCCCCCCCCCCCTTCCAGTCCGGACGCTTTCCCCCCCCCCCCTTCCAGTCCGGACGCTTTCCCCCCCCCCCCTTCCAGTCCGGACGCTTTCCCCCCCCCCTTCCAGTCCGGACGCTTTCCCCCCCCCCTTCCAGTCCGGACGCTTTCCCCCCCCCCTTCCAGTCCGGACGCTTTCCCCCCCCCCTTCCAGTCCGGACGCTTTCCCCCCCCCCCTTCCAGTCCGGACGCTTTCCCCCCCCCCCCTTCCAGTCCGGACGCTTTCCCCCCCCCCCTTCCAGTCCGGACGCTTCCCCCCCCCCCTTCCAGTCCGGACGCTTTCCCCCCCCCCCTTCCAGTCCGGACGCTTTCCCCCCCCCCCTTCCAGTCCGGACGCTTTCCCCCCCCCCCTTCCAGTCCGGACGCTTTCCCCCCCCCCCCCTTCCAGTCCGGACGCTTTCCCCCCCCCCCCCCCTTCCAGTCCGGACGCTTTCCCCCCCCCCCCCCCTTCCAGTCCGGACGCTTTCCCCCCCCCCCCTTCCAGTCCGGACGCTTTCCCCCCCCCCCCCTTCCAGTCCGGACGCTTTCCCCCCCCCCCCTTCCAGTCCGGACGCTTTCCCCCCCCCCCCTTCCAGTCCGGACGCTTTCCCCCCCCCCCCTTCCAGTCCGGACGCTTTCCCCCCCCCCCCCTTCCAGTCCGGACGCTTTCCCCCCCCCCCCTTCCAGTCCGGACGCTTTCCCCCCCCCCCCTTCCAGTCCGGACGCTTTCCCCCCCCCCCCTTCCAGTCCGGACGCTTTCCCCCCCCCCCCTTCCAGTCCGGACGCTTTCCCCCCCCCCCTTCCAGTCCGGACGCTTTCCCCCCCCCCCCTTCCAGTCCGGACGCTTTCCCCCCCCCCCCTTCCAGTCCGGACGCTTTCCCCCCCCCCTTCCAGTCCGGACGCTTTCCCCCCCCCCCCTTCCAGTCCGGACGCTTTCCCCCCCCCCCTTCCAGTCCGGACGCTTTCCCCCCCCCCTTCCAGTCCGGACGCTTTCCCCCCCCCCTTCCAGTCCGGACGCTTTTCCCCCCCTTCCAGTCCGGACGCTTTTCCCCCCCCTTCCAGTCCGGGGCAATTTTCAGCTTTCAGCGCTATCGCACTTTGAATGACAATTGCGCGGTCATGCAACACTGTACCCAAATGAAATTTTTTAGCATTTTTTGAGACAGATAAAACTTAATTTTGGTGGTATTTATTCAACGCTGGGATTTTATTTTTTTGCTATGTATATTAAAAGTCCAAAAATTTTGAAGTGTTTTTCTTATAAAATTTTGCAAATAAATAATATTTCATCATAAATCTTGGCCACAATTCCGTTTTTATATTTTTAGTAAGAAATTTAAAAATTTTAATTTTGGTTATAAACTAATCTGGGTTTTATTTATTTATTTTTTTTTTTACAAACTGTCACCCTAGCAGTACAGTGTCACCATGGTGACACTGTACTAATGGGGGGTGGTGAAGATTTATTTTTATTTTTTGCAGTGATTGCTTTTACACCCGTAAAAGCAATCACTTCTCCTTCTCTCTAGCTGCATTCTTGCAGCCATTAAGAACTACTATGGAAGGTGTGATTGGTCACAGCTTGTCACATGGTACAAGGCAGTTGTGAATAGCCCTGTACCATGTGACCTCCGTGATCATTCACAGATTTCACATGTAGTAAGCAATGATGTCACAAGTGACATCTTGCTTACTACTCTGTATGTGATCACTGATTGGCCAATCTGATCACATGATCGGGACCTCGTACAGAGATCCCGTCAGATGATCGGTGTTCCACTGTGTCCGGAGGACACAGCGGGCACCGGATTGCGGTGCTGCGTGCTCCCAGGGAGAGGGCACAAGTTGGGTGCGGGGAGGAAGTTTATAAACGGCCACCCGACCCTGCACTGCCACCGTCCGGCCAGACGGGAGGTAGTTAAAACAAAGCCAAAAAAAGGAAAACTAATGCAGCCATCTCCTCGATCTCTTCTGGTGATCCTGCCAGTAAGTCTTTTTTTTTTATTTTTTTTTTTTTAAAGAACAAGCTCTTTCAGATATATCAGTTACAGAGATGAGACAAACCATACAGTGATTATTTACCCATGTAAAACTTTTATTGCAAAAGGAAAAAAAAATTTTTGGTTTGGAGTTTAATACCGCTTTAAATTCATACAAGTCTTCAGAAGATCATTGATTAAAGGAAAACTACAGGGATTCCCTTTTTCAAATTCTTTATTCAATATCCATATTCACAGTAATCAAGTGATGTCTGTGATGGGAGTGACTTTTGGGGGTGGGGGGGACCTCTGTGTCAGCTCATGTTCCCCTCATTATGTTTAATTCACCCTGTACCTGTTAAGGGGTACAGGGTGTGAATGTCCTAGTATTGGTGTGTTGTCCTTGGTTCTCAGCCATGTGGCTGTCCATTGCCCTTTGCCATGTACTGTAGCCCTTCCCTCTGGGGCAGGCTGATGATGTATTTCCTGTAGCCCTTCCCACTGATGGGGCGGGCTGATGTGTTTCCTGTTCCTGATTGTGTTTCCCCGCCCTGTGTATATAACTTGTTTGTGTAAAAATAAAGGAGTTGACTTCCTGTTTTAAGAAGAGTCGGGTGCTGTCTATTTCCTGAAGGATTTCAAGGGTGTGGTCCGTGGATTTGTGTTCGGACAGGGAAGATGCGGTATAACGGAATATACCCAAGTGTGGTCTGGGGTCCGTTTCCGTTACAATGTCCAATATGTTACATCACTGCTATGAAATGAGCTTTGTTATTGAAAACAAGTTTTACAGGTTTCTTATTTCTTCAGGCTGTAGTACCGCTAACCATGGTTCAACCGCGTGTGTAAGCTCCGGGGTCTCCAAACCTCCAAAACAAAGGACCAGTTTAAACTTTAGGGGGGCCGAACGGTGGCCAGTGGGAGAAGAAAATGTCCTGGCGTCAGTAAGAGTAAGCAATGCCATAGGCTTGATGGTCAGTGGGAGTAAAAAAAAATGACATCATTGGTGTCAGTGGGAGGAATAGTGCCCCATCGTTGGTGTCAGTGGGAGGAATAGTGCCCCGTCGTTGGTGTCAGTGGGAGGAATAGTGCCCCGTCATTGATATCAGTGGGAGGAATAGTGTCCCATCATTGGTGTCAGTGGGAGGAATAGTGCCCCATCATTGGTGTCAGTGGGAGGAATAGTGCCCCATCATTGGTATCAGTGGGAGGAATAGTGCCCCGTCATTGATATCAGTGGGAGGAATAGTGTCCCATCATTGGTGTCAGTGGGAGGAATAGTGCCCCATCATTGGTGTCAGTGGGAGGAATAGTGCCCCATCATTGGTATCAGTGGGAGGAATAGTGCCCCGTCATTGATATCAGTGGGAGGAATAGTGTCCCATCATTGGTGTCAGTGGGAGGAATAGTGCCCCATCATTGGTGTCAGTGGGAGGAATAGTGCCCCATCTTTTGTATCAGTGGGAGGAATAGTGCCCCATCATTGGTGTCAGTGGGAGGAATAGTGCCCCATCATTGGTATAAGTGGGAGGAATAGTGCCCCATCATTGGTATCAGTGGGAGGAATAGTGCCCCATCTTTTGTATCAGTGGGAAGAATAGTGCCCCATCATTGGTGTCAGTGGGAGGAATAGTGCCCCATCATTGGTATCAGTGGGAGGAATAGTGTCCCATCATTGTTGTCAGTGGGAGGAATGGTGACCCATCATTGTTGTCAGTGGGAGGAATGGTGACCCATCATTGGGGTCAGTGGGAGGAATGGTGACCCATCATTGGGGTCAGTGGGAGGAATGGTGACCCATCATTGGGGTCAGTGGGAGGAATGGTGACCCATCATTGGGGTCAGTGGGAGGAATGGTGACCCATCATTGAAGTCAGTGGGAGGAATAGCGCCCCATTGTTGGTGTCAGTGGGAGGAATAGCGCCCCATCGTTGGTGTCAGTGGGAAGAATTGTACCCCAAGGGCTAGATAAAGGCAAGCAAAGGGCCATATCTGGCCTGCGGACAACAGTTTTGAAGACCCCTGTGTTGGACCATAATGTGTATATATTTGTATGTATATTTCTAGATATACCCACAAAGGTGGGGTTCCCCTTTTTAAAAGCTGTTTTTAGGGAATAACAGCCTCCGCTCTTTTAGGAAGGCTTTCCATAACATTTAGAGCGTGTCTGTGGGAATTTGTGCCCACTCAGCCAAAAGAATATTTGTGATGTATTATGAGAAGACCTGTGAAGGTCACTTGAGCTCCTCCTCCACCCTAAACTCCTCCAACCATGTCTTTATGGAGCTGGAGTTGTACATCGGGGAACAGTCCTTTTTGCTGCAAGGTTGGAAGAGCACAAATGTCTTTTGTATGCTATAGCAATAATGGCAACCTCTGAACCATGTGGGGGGGGGGGGGGGTGAGCACAGGCTGGACCATGTGGAGGAGGTGAGCACAGGCTGAACCATGTGGAGGGGGTGAGCACAGGCTGGACCATGTGGAGGGGGTGAGCACAGGCTGAACCATGTGGAGGGGGTGAGCACAGGCTGGACCATGTGGAGAGGGTGAGCACAGGCTGGACCATGTGGAGGGGGTGAGCACAGGCTGGACCATGTGGAGGGGGTGAGCACAGGCTGGACCATGTGGAGGGGGTGAGCACAGGCTGGACCATGTGGAGGGGGTGAGCACAGGCTGGACCATGTGGAGGGGGTGAGCACAGGCTGGACCATGTGGAGGGGGTGAGCACAGGCTGGACCATGTGGAGGGGGTGAGCACAGGCTGGACCATGTGGAGGGGGTGAGCACAGGCTGGACCATGTGGAGGGGGTGAGCACAGGCTGGACCATGTGGAGGGGGTGAGCACAGGCTGGACCATGTGGAGGGGGTGAGCACAGGCTGGACCATGTGGAGGGGTTGAGCACAGGCTGGACCATGTGGAGGGGTTGAGCACAGGCTGGACCATGTGGAGGGGTTGAGCACAGGCTGGACCATGTGGAGGGGTTGAGCACAGGCTGGACCATGTGGAGGGGTTGAGCACAGGCTGGACCATGTGGAGGGGTTGAGCACAGGCTGGACCATGTGGAGGGGTTGAGCACAGGCTGGACCATGTGGAGGGGTTGAGCACAGGCTGAACCATGTGGAGGGGTTGAGCACAGGCTGAACCATGTGGAGGGGGTGAGCACAGACTTGTGGCCTCACAGTATGTTTCATGGGCGGTGTTGTTTTTTTTTATTTTTTTTGCTACACCAGCCCAGAGTTCTCCTATGCAAGCTGCGGTGTTTCCTTTCCAAATTCTTTACACGTGAGAAATGCCCTCAATTCATATCTGCACTAAATGAAATAAACACGGCCGGTGAACTTTTTGAACCTGCAGAATCTGAGCTGCCTAATGCCGACCTTTCATGGGTCAAAATTTGACCGATTGTTCGTCCGAATAAGAATAATCGACCGATTTTCGCTGTTAGTGGGGGTCAATGGCACCAGACGATTTTCATGGTTCCTCCCCTTTTCGGTGATCAGGCATTTCGGAAAATTTTGTGATTTTTGACTCAATGGTCAAATCGTACGATCGTTTTTCCAAAAAGAATATGCCCATGAGCCGTGACCTGGAAGGATCAGAAATTACGCCTGTTGTATGGGGTGAACTTAATGACTCGGTCGGCCGATTTTCAAAATCATTGATGGCGCCATCGGATTACCGAGCGGATGACCGTTCTGATTTTTGGACTAAAAATCATTCGGAATTCAAACCACGTATGGCCTGCATAAGAATAATCGGCCGATTTTCGCTATGTTAGTGGGGTCAATGGCACCAGCGGATTTTCGCTATGTTAGTGGGGTCCATTGCACTGGCCAATTTTCGTGGTTCCTCCACTTTTCAGTGATCGGGCATGTTTGAAAATTCGTGAAAAAAAATAAAGATTTTCGACTAGATGGTCAAATCGTACGATCGTTTTTCCAAAAAGAATATGCGCATGAGCCGTGACCTGGAAGGAACAGAAGTTTCACCTGTTTATATGGGGTGAACTTTTTATGACTGTTGGTTGATTTTCGAAATCATTGATGTCGCCATCGGATTACCAAGCAAACGACAATTTTGATTTTTGGACTAAAAATCGTTCGGAATTCGAACCATGTATGGCTTGCATAATCATTTGATTTTCGCTCTGTTAGAGCGAAAATCCTCTGGTGCCATTGACCCCACTAACATAGTGAAAATCGGCCGATTATTCTTATGCAGGCCATGCATGGTTTGAATTCCGAACGCTTTTTAGTCCAAAAATCAAAATGGTCGTTCGCTCGGTAATCCAATGGTGCCATCAATGATTTCAAAAATCAGCCGACCGAGTCAAAAGTTCATCCCATATAGCAGGTGAAACTTCTGTTCCTTCCAGGTCACGGCTCATGCGCATATTCTTTTCGGAAAAACGATCGTACGATTTGACCATCATTGAGTTGAAAATCGGTTATTTTTCACGAATTTTCAAACCTGCCCGATCACCGAAAAGGGGAGGAACCACGAAAATTGCCCGGTGCCATTGACCCCATTAACAGTGGGTCAATGGCACCAGCGGATTTTCGTTCTGTTAGTGGGGTCAATGGCATCGGCCAATTTTCGTGGTTCCTCCCCTTTTCGGTGATCGGGCATGTTTGAAAATTCGTGAAAAACAACCGATTTTCGACTCGATGGTCAAATCCTACGATCGTTTTTCTGAAAAGACTATGCGCATGAGCCGTGACCTGGAAGGAACAGAAGTCTTGGCTGTTATATGGGGTGAACTTTATGACTTGGTCGGCCGATTTTCGAAATCATTGATGGCACCATCGGATTACCGAGCGGACGACCGTTCTGATTTTTGGACTAAAAATAGTTTGGAATTCTGATTTTTGGACTAAAAATAGTGCGGAATTCAAACCATGAATGACCTGCATAAGAATAATCGGCCGATTTTCGCTATGTTAGTGGGGTCAATGGCAACAGCGGATTTTCGCTATGTTAGTGGGGTCAATGGCAACAGCGGATTTTCGCTATGTTAGTGGGGTCAATGGCACCAGCCAATTTTCATGGTTCCTCCCCTTTTTGGTGATCGGGCATGTTGGAAAATTCATGAAAAACAACCAATTTTTGACTCAATGATGGTCAAATCGTACGATCGTTTTTCCGAAAAGAATATGCGCATGAGCCGTGACCTGGAAGGAACAGAAGTTTCACCTGTTATATGGGGTGAACTTTATGACTTGGTCAGCCGATTTTCGAAATCATTGATGGCGCCATCGGATTACCGAGCGGACGACCACTCTGATTTTTGGACTAAAAATCGTTCGGAATTTGACCCATGTATGGCCTGCGTTATTTCCTGGAAAATTCTGACATTTATATTTTAATACAGCCATTGAGTGTTCACACAATTTTTTAGCTTTGACTACAGATGTCTTCAGGCAGCGGTTTCTAGCTATTTGCAGCGTTGTAGTCTCGTTTCAAGGTTGCTTGTGATGCAATAGGTCATTCCGTAGACAGGCCGGTTCTCAAGCAACTTATCACAACTGTTCCGAGCATGAAGATGCAGGATCCCCATCCGAGTCCATAGCCCCAGCTAAACTGGGAAGACAGGGGGAGTAACGGTGCTGCCAGGAGAAGTGAGAAGAGCAGGAGAGCACTTATCTGCAAGAGAACTTCACAGACAGAATCGTGTTAGTAAATGCAAAACCGAGGGAAACCGATGCAGTCGGGTCTTTCACTTTACTTCAGACTATAGGAGGGCCAGGTGGGCGGCCAATGGGAATAGAAAAGGAGTGGGAGGAAAAAAAAAAAAAGCACCAGAGTTGGGGGTCACTGAAAGTAAATGACCTACCTCAAAAGCGCAACCTTATCCTTTTAAACTGTAGTGAATGCAGGGTCCGGGGAGAGCGGATGTGGTGAATGCGGGGTCCGGGGAGAGCGGATGTGGTGAATGCGGGGTCCGGGGAGAGCGGATGTGGTGAATGCGGGGTCCGGGGAGAGCGGATGTGGGGAATGCGGGGTCCGGGGAGAGCGGATGTGGTGAATGCGGGGTCCGGGGAGAGCGGATGTGGTGAATGCGGGGTCCGGGGAGAGCGGATGTGGTGAATGCGGGGTCCGGGGAGAGCGGATGTGGTGAATGCGGGGCCCGGGGAGAGCGGATGTGGTGAATGCGGGGTCCGGGGAGAGCGGATGTAGGGAGAGCGGATGTGGTGAGTGCGGGGTCTGGGGTGAGCGGATGTGGTGAGTGCGGGGTCCGGGGTGAGCGGATGTGGTGAATGCGGGGTCCAGGGAGAGCGGATGTAGGGAATGCAGGGACCGGGGAGAGCGGATGTAGGGAGAGCGGATGTAGTGAGTGCGGGGTCCGGGGAGAGCGGATGTAGTGAGTGCGGGGTCCGGGGAGAGCGGATGTAGTGAGTGCGGGGTCCGGGGAGAGCGGATGTAGTGAGTGCGGGGTCCGGCATTTAGTAACACTTTAAATTGTGGCGTGTTACCATGCAGAAAGTGTGGCGCAGCCCCAGGATTCTCATATGTAGACCTCTCATACGGAACATATTACCTGATATAATGAGTAGAAAGGACAAATTGCGGAACTTCAGAGGCTGCTTCACTTGGCAGATCCACAACACGCAAACTATGAACCACAGGCCAGAGATAAGTGTGGCACATAACACCAGGATAAGGGAAGCCACTTGCCAGTCTGAAAATAACAAAAAACATTGTTAAAGAGAATATTGTAACAAGTGCAAATAAAGAGGGGATTATGGTGGGGGATTGTTTCTCAGGGGTTGGGTTTGGCCCCCTAGTTCCAGTGAAGGGAAATCAAACTTTACACTTGGCACAATGCAGTCAGGCAAGTACCATCCTCCTGGCCACCAGCAAACCCAGACACGTCCATCGGATTGCCAGAGAAGCGTGATTGTTCACTCCAGAGAACACGCCTCCATGCTCTAGAGTCCAGTGGCAGCATGCTTTACACCACGGCATCCGACGCTTTGCATTGCACTTGGTGATGGAAGGCTTGGATGCAGCTGCTCGGCCATGGAAACCCATTCCATGAAGCTCTCTGCGCACTGTTGTTGGGGTCATCTGAAGGTCACACCAAGTTTGGAGGTCTTTAGCTATTGACTCTGCAGACAGTTGGCGACTTCTGCGCACTGTGCGCTTCAGCATGCGCTGACCCCGCCCTGTCATGTGACGTGGCCTACCACTTGGTGGCTGAGTTGCTGTTGTTCCCAGTCGCTTCCACTTTGTTATAATCCCACTAACAGTTGAACGTGGAATATTTAGTAGCCAGGAAATGTCACGGATGGACTTATTGCACAGGTGGCCACCTATCACGGGACCACGCTTGGAGTCACTGAGCTCCTGAGAGCGACCCATTCTTTCACCAATGTTTGTAGAAGCCGTCTGCATGTCTAGGTGATGATTGTATACACCTGTGCCCATGGAGGGGATTGGAACACCTGAGTCACATGATTGGGAGGGGATTGGAACACCTGAATCACATGATATGGAGGGGATTGGAACACCTGAATCACATGATATGGAGGGGATTGGAACACCTGAATCACATGATATGGAGGGGATCGGAACACCTGAATCACATGATATGGAGGGGATCGGAACACCTGAATCACATGATATGGAGGGGATCGGAACACCTGAATCACATGATATGGAGGGGATCGGAACACCTGAATCACATGATATGGAGGGGATCGGAACACCTGAATCACATGATATGGAGGGGATCGGAACACCTGAATCACATGATATGGAGGGGATCGGAACACCTGAATCACATGATATGGAGGGGATCGGAACCCCTGAATCACATGATATGGAGGGGATCGGAACCCCTGAATCACATGATATGGAGGGGATCGGAACCCCTGAATCACATGATATGGAGGGGATCGGAACCCCTGAATCACATGATATGGAGGGGATCGGAACACCTGAATCACATGATATGGAGGGGATCGGAACACCTGAATCACATGATTGGGATGGGATTGGAACACCTGAATCACATGATTTGGAGGGCGGGGCCAATACTTTAGGCAACATAGTGTATACTTGCCTAAGGCCGGTCATAAATGGATCGATTTCTGAACAATTTTTCATTCGTAAATCAAACCTAAGAATATTCGACCGATTTTTCGCTCTGGTAGTGGGGTAGTGGCACCGGCTAATTTTCGTGATTCCTCCCCATTTCGTTTATCAGGCATGTTAGAAAATTCATGAAAAATGAACGATTTTCGAAATCATTGGTGGCACCATCGGAATACAGAATGAAACAACGAAAAAAATCGTACAGAATTCAACCCATGTATGGCCTGCTTAACCCTTGGTGCACACTCGCCTGCACTGTGCGGGGTGGTTGCAGGTGCGGAAATCCTGCGGGGATCATCAACTTGCTTTAAAACTTTCCTTTTTTTGTGGAGCTCGTGGAGAGGTTCTGGGGTCACCACGTGCGATAGGTGTCACCCGGTACGGCACACGCCCCCCGCACCTGCCTAGGGACGCCACTGGCTCTGGACATCCCAGATCACGAGATAGAACAAGCCACAAAAATGCAGAATATTTGCTTTGCAAAGCAAACATTAAAAGGTCAGCAATCCGTTCAGATATCTGTCCATGACATGCAGGAACGCATCTCAGGCCAACATATTCCAAAATACAGTTCACATGGATAGAGGCGCTCCCTGGGATGGATTAAAGTGGATGCAAAGCCAGGAGGGTATTTTACTTTAATGCATTCTCAGCTGGGGGGGAGCTTTTGTTTAGCTCCCCCCAGCCCCTCATAAACACTTAAAGTGATACTAAATGTTAATTTTTTTTTTTATTTTTTTTTTTTGTAACCACAAAATTTATCCCCCCAAATGCTTTTATACCCAAATGAAATTTTACATCCTGTTTTTTTTTTTTTTTTTTTTTTCCCCACCAATAGACCCCCATGGAAGAAAAATATATTTGAAGTATTTTTAAAAAAATATTCTTCCCAAATACATTGCCGTATATTTGAAATACTAAAATTTTGGCCATATTCAATAAATTTCGGATAAAAAAAAATATAAATATATATATATACCCACACATACACCGCATGTTGAAATGCGTTTTTTTTTTTTATAAAATATATGAAAAATATATTTAAACATACCTTTCAAATATCCTGTATGTCTTTAAAAATACAAATCTACATTTTTGGAATGCATTTCTAAATATATGTTAAAATGACTTATGTTAAAAAAAAATCTGAAGAGTATATTTTAAAAAAAAAAAAAAGTGTTTTTAAAAATATATTTTGTTTAAATATATTCAGATTTTTTTTTTAACATATAAAAATGTTATTTTAACATATTTGTAAATTCATTCCAAAAATGTAGATTTGTATTTTTAAAGACAGTGTATTTTGAAATGTATTTTTAAAAATGTTTTTCATATACTGTAATAATACATTTCAACATGCAGTGTGTGTATTCGAAATGTATTTTTAAAAATATTACACACACACAGAAATGTGTTATTACAAAGTATATGAAAAACATTTTTAAAAATACATTTTAAATACAGTGTCTTTAAAAATACAAATCTACATTTTTTTGAATGAATTTACAAATATATTAAAATAACATTTTTATATGTTAAAAAAAAAATAATCTGAAGAGTATACTAAAAAAAAAAAAAAAAGTTTTTAAAAATATATTTTGTTAAAATAACTTTTTTTATATGTTAAAAAAAAAAATCTGGAGTATATTTTAAAAAAGTGTTTTTAAAAATATATTTTGTTAAAATAACTTTTTTTATATGTTGAAAAAAAAAATCTGGAGTATATTTTAAAAAAGTGTTTTTAAAAATATATTTTGTTAAAATAACTTTTTTTATATGTTGAAAAAAAAAATCTGGAGTATATTTTAAAAAAGTGTTTTTAAAAATATATTTTGTTAAAATAACTTTTTTTATATGTTAAAAAAAAAAATCTGGAGTATATTTTAAAAAAGTGTTTTTAAAAATATATTTTGTTTAAATATATGCTTAAGATTTTTTTTTTAACATAAAAATTTTAACAAAATATATTTTTAAAAACACTTTTTTAAAATATACTCCAGATTTTTTTTTTTAACATATAAAAAAAGTTATTTTAACAAAATATATTTTTAAAAACTTTATATTTTAACAAAATAAAAAAAAAAAAAAAAATTTTTAAAATATATTTTGTTAAAATAACTTTTTTTATATGTTAAAAAAAAAATCTGGAGTATATTTTAAAAAAGTGTTTTTAAAAATATATTTTGTTTAAATATATGCTTAAGATTTTTTTTTTTAACATAAAAATTTTAACAAAATATATTTTTAAAAACTTTTTTTTTTTTTAAATATACTCCAGATTTTTTTTTTTTTTAACATAAAAGTCATTTTAACATTTATTTTTATATATATTTGTAAATGCATTCCAAAAAATGTAGCTTTGTATTTTTAAAGACATACAGTATATTTGATATGTTTTATAGCAAAAATATTGTTTTTCTCAAAATTTGCAGTCTTTTTTTGTTTATAGCACAACAAAAAAAAAACCGTCACTGGTGATCAAAGAAAGCTTCCCATATGGAAGAAAAAAAATATTTGAAATACTACAATTTTGGCCATATTAAATATACACATATATATACACATATTGTGTGTGTGATATATATATATATATATATAGTGTGTATATTTAATATGGCCAAAATTGTAGTATTTCAAATATTTTTTTTCTTCCATATGGGAAGCTTTCTTTGATCACCAGTGACGGTTTTTTTTTTGTTGTGCTATAAACAAAAAAAGACTGCAAATTTTGAGAAAAACAATATTTTTGCTATAAAACATATCAAATATACTGTATGTCTTTAAAAATACAAAGCTACATTTTTTGGAATGCATTTACAAATATATATAAAAATAAATGTTAAAATGACTTTTATGTTAAAAAAAAAAAAAAATCTGGAGTATATTTTAAAAAAGTGTTTTTAAAAATATATTTTGTTTAAATATATGCTTAAGATTTTTTTTTTAACATAAAAATTTTAACAAAATATATTTTTAAAAACACTTTTTTAAAATATACTCCAGATTTTTTTTTTTAACATATAAAAAAAGTTATTTTAACAAAATATATTTTTAAAAACTTTATATTTTAACAAAATAAAAAAAAAAAAAAAAATTTTTAAAATATATTTTGTTAAAATAACTTTTTTTATATGTTAAAAAAAAAATCTGGAGTATATTTTAAAAAAGTGTTTTTAAAAATATATTTTGTTTAAATATATGCTTAAGATTTTTTTTTTTAACATAAAAATTTTAACAAAATATATTTTTAAAAACTTTTTTTTTTTTTAAATATACTCCAGATTTTTTTTTTTTTTTAACATAAAAGTCATTTTAACATTTATTTTTATATATATTTGTAAATGCATTCCAAAAAATGTAGCTTTGTATTTTTAAAGACATACAGTATATTTGATATGTTTTATAGCAAAAATATTGTTTTTCTCAAAATTTGCAGTCTTTTTTTGTTTATAGCACAAAAAAAAAAACAAAACCGTCACTGGTGATCAAATACCACCGAAAGAAAGCTTCCCATATGGAAGAAAAAAAATATTTGAAATACTACAATTTTGGCCATATTAAATATACTGTACACATATATATACACATATTGTGTGTGTGTGATATATATATATATATATAGTGTGTGTATATTTAATATGGCCAAAATTGTAGTATTTCAAATATTTTTTTCTTAGATATGGGAAGCTTTCTTTCGGTGGCATTTGATTGCCTGTGGGTTTTTTTTTTTTTTTTTTGTTTTTTGTTTTTGCGCTATAAACAAAAAAAGACTGACAATTTTGAGAAAAACAATATCTTTGACTTTTTGCTATAAAACATATCCAGTAAAAAAAAAAAAAAAAAATCTAATTTCGTCATAATTCAGGGCAAACTGTATTCTGCTGCTTGTCTTTACTAAAAAAAAAAAAAAAAAAATACGTGTAAATTAATTGGTTTCTGTGCAAATGGCGGTGTATATATACTGGAATTTGATTTTTTTTTTTTTTTTACTAGTAATAGCGGCGATCAGCGACTTATACCTGGACTGTGGCGGGCATTCTGACACTGGGGGGAACTGACTTGGTGTCACTGACATCCCCAGTGACATCAATACAGTGATCAGTGCTAATACCAAGCACTGACACTGGACTAATGGCACTGGAGAGGAAGGGGTTAACATGAGGGGCGATCAAAGGGTTAACTGTGTGCAGGGAGTGTTTTTTACTAGGGGGTGGGGTGTGCGTCACTGTAAGCATACTGCTCTAATGGCACGGGGCAAGAAGGGGTTAACATAAGGGACGATCAAAGGGTTAACTGTGTGCTGTGTGAGTGCTTTCCACTGTAAGCACACTGCTTTGTATGGTGCCCCCTACCCAGACATGCAAAATCACGTGTGTATATATATGTGATTTTGCGCACCCGTGCCGTCCTGTAGCAGTATTTTCGCTATAGGGCAGCGAGGAAACGGTTAAATAAACATCTAATAGTTTTGCACACAGCAGCTCTGATCCTCCTCCTCCTCTTAGGTCCCCTGTCTGTGCTCCTGGCTCCTCCCCCCTACTGAGTGCCCTCCCATAGCAAGATAGTTGCTATGGGGGCATGCGAGCGTGCTTGCTCCCGAGCCCTGCTCTGTGTCTATAGACACTCCTCCGAGGGCGGCTCAGCCCCACCCCCCCGATCACTGGCTGTGATGGACAGCAGTGGGAGTTAATGGCTCCTAATGCTGTCTCTGAATCAGTGAGGAGGAAGAGAGCCGGGACAGTCACTGCACTCATGCAGATCGCTGGATCAAGATTTGGCTCAGGTAAGTATTATGGGAGCTACATAGAGAAGTTTTTGTTTTTTTTTTTTTTTTTTTATTTTTTTGTTTTTAACTTTTGTGCATAGAATGCTCAAGCACACCCTTTCCTGAATGAACAGAATGAGTGATTGGTACTGATCATTCAGTGTTCATTCATAACTGAAGCATAGTAAACTGGGTTTCTTTTTTTTTTTTTTGGGGGGGGGGGGGGGGCCATGGTCAGGTCGGCTGTATGGGGCCCCGTGGTTTCTAACAGCCCTGATCACAGCTTATTAGACAAGAGCAGGGGCTAGGGCCAAGTCACGCTGTGTATGTCAATGGATGCACACAACACGGTTCGGAAGCGAGCCTGCATGAGCGGGGGGAGGAGCCAGGAGCGCTGGCATGGGACCCCAGAAAGGAGGATCGGGGTTGCTCAGAGCAGGTAAGTATGACATGCTTGTCATGTGTTTTTTTTTTTTTTTTTTTTTTTTTTTTAAATACCTTTACAATTACTTTAAGACCATTTTTCAGCAGTGAGGTTGATTAGAAAATTTTTTTTTTTGTTTTTTTATCAACCTCACTGCTGAAAAATGGTCTTAAAGTAATTGTAAAGGTATTTAAAAAAATAAAAAAAAAATTTCTATTTCTTTTTTTTTTTTTTCTTTTGAAGATTCTAAAAGTGGTGAAAATTCACTTCGCAAAGAAAAAAAAGAAATAGAAAAAAATAAAAAATATTTTTTTAAATACCTTTACAATTACTTTAAGACCATTTTCAGCAGTGAGGTTGATAAAACAACAAAAAAAAAGTTATTAAAAAAATTTATTTTTTTAATTTGTTTTTTTTTCTTTGCATGTTTGGGTGTTCTTTGCGAAGTGAATTTTCACCACTTTTAGAATCTTCGGAGTGACCATGTGGTTTTTAACATCCCTTCTGGTCTAGATTAAAATGATGTCCCAGGAGCCTTTGGGAGGGGAAGAGGAGTTTTCTCTGCTAAGCACACCCTCCTGCTTGCATGCCTCAGCTAAGGGCAGATGGATTCCAGGAAGTAACGTCTACAAGAATCCTCTGCCCTTACTCAAGATGGCTGTGAAATGCTAGAGAGGTGTTTTTTCAAAGCTATTTCTCAACAAAATAAAGCATGGAGCCATGGATGGATGGATGGATGGATGGATGGGGGGAGGTTACTTGGAATTTGAAAATTGAGTTAAATAGCACTTTCAGTTTGTAGACTTCAGATACAATTTAAATTTGCTTATAAAAAAAAAATATATAATAGGAATCTATAAATATAAACTATATTGCCCAAATGTATTGGGACGCCTGCCTTTCCACACCCATGAACTTCAAGGGCAGGACAGTCAAGTTCCTCCACCCCAACCTGGCTCCTCCATGTTTTGATGGACCTGGCTTTGTGCACTGGTGGGCAGTCATGTTGGAACCAGGGGTGGACTGACCATTTGGAAACTCGGGCACTGCCCGAGGGCCCGGGGTAGGTAGGGTTCCCCATGAGATGTTCCTGGTACCTTTTTTAAGTTTGGGCAAGGACACAGGGGCCCCATGATACCCCTATTGCCCGGGGGCCCCATGAGTTGTCAGTCCGCCACTGGTTGGAACAGGAAGGTGCCATCCCCAAACTCTTCCCACAAAGTTGGAAGCATGAAATTGTTCAAAATGTCACCTTAAGAGGTTCCTTCACTGGAACTAGGGGGCCAAGCCCAAGCCCTGAAAAATAACCCCACACCATAATCCCCCCTCCACCAAACTTTACACTTGGCACAATGCAGTCAGGCAAGTACTGTTCTCCTGGCCACCGCCAAACTCAGACACGTCCATCAGCTTGCCAGACAGAGAAGCGTGATTGGTCACTCCAGAGAACACGCCTCCCCTGTTCTAGAGTCCAGTGGCGGCGTGCTTTACACCACGGCATCCGACGCTTTGCATTGTACTTGGTGATGGAAGGCTTGGATGCAGCTGCTCGGCCATGGAAACCCATTCCATGGAGCTCTCTACACACTGTTGTTGGGCTCATCTGAAGGCCACACCAAGTTTGGAGGTCTTTAGCTATTGACTCTGCAGACAGTTGGCGACTTCTGCGCACTGTGCGCTTCAGCATGCGCTGACCCCGCCCTGTCATGTGACGTGGCCTACCACTTGGTGGCTGAGTTGCTGTTGTTCCCAGTTGCTTCCACTTTGTTATAATCCCACTAACAGTTGAGCGTGGAATATTTAGTAGCCAGGAAATGTCACGGATGGACTTATTGCACAGGTGGCCACCTATCACGGGACCACGCTTGGAGTCACTGAGCTCCTGAGAGCGACCCATTCTTTCACCAATAGGGAGGGGATTGGAACCCCTGACTCACATGATTGGGAGGGGATTGGAACCCCTGACTCACATGATTGGGAGGGGATTGGAACCCCTGACTCACATGATTGGGAGGGGATTGGAACCCCTGACTCACATGATTGGGAGGGGATTGGAACCCCTGACTCACATGATTGGGAGGGGATTGGAACCCTTGAATCACATGATTGGAACCCTTGAATCACATGATTGGAACCCCTGAATCACATGATTGGAACCCCTGAATCTAATGATATGGAGGGGATTGGAACACCTGAGTCACATGATATGGAGGGGATTGGAACCCCTGAATCACATGATTGGAACCCCTGAATCACATGATTGGAACCCCTGAATCACATGATATGGAGGGGATTGGAACACCTGAATCACGATATGGAGGGGATTGGAACACCTGAATGTAATGATATGGAGGGGATTGGAACACCTGAATGTAATGATATGGAGGGGATTGGAACACCTGAATCACATGATATGGAGGGGATTGGAACCCCTGAATCACGTGATTGGGAGGGGATTGGAACCCCTGAATCACGTGATTGGGAGGGGAATGGAACCACTGAATCACGTGATTGGGAGGGGATTGGAACCCCTGAATCACGTGATTGGGAGGGGATTGGAACCCCTGAATCTAGTGATTGGGAGCGGATTGGAACCCCTGAATCACATGATTGGGAGCAGATTGGAACCCCTGAATCACATGCTATGGAGGGGATTGGAACCCCTGAATCACATGCTATGGAGGGGATTGGAACCCCTGAATCACATGCTATGGAGGAGATTGGAACCCCTGAATCACATGATATGGAGGAGATTGGAACCCCTGAATCACATGATTGGGAGGGCGGGGCCAATACTTTTCTCCATATAGTGTATAATCACGCACACACGCCATCTTTACCAGCATACAACTTGAATGACATGTTCATCCCCCTCGATGATCGAAGTCACCCGTTGAGAATGGAAATGACGATGTTTCACCTTCTGTACAACCCCTCCCCTCCCGTCACTCACCGGTGTTCAGCGCAGAGCGGCAGTGCCAGGCGTTGTTCTGTCGGCTGCAGATTTCCCACAGAGACAGAGAGAAATACTTGGATGTCACCCAGGAAGGGCTGACCAGGGCCACCACATTCATAGACAAGGCCAGGAACCCGCAGAGGAGCACCACAAAAGTGAACTGTCTGGGGGGCATCGCCGGGGGGAGCCTTCCACTCTCGGGGGACATCCTTCACTCCTCCACAAATGTTCCAATGTACTACAGAGGTGCGTTTTCAGCAGTCTCACTTAACTGCTCAATATCTGCACCCTGTTCAGCTTCAGCCACATCAACCTGTCAAATGTCAATGTTGTGCTGGTTGTGTCCTGGAGGGGCCACATGATGCTGACGCCAAACAATGTGCAACACAAACCGGAGCTTCAGCACAGAGCTCTCTGGATGCAGCTGGCGATGGGGTTTTGTTCCTTGTGCAGCAACCAATACCGTACGGGAATACAAGAAACACATGACACCGGCCCGCAGCAGGGGGACACCGGCCCCTAATGGGTGACATGGGGGCTTCAGGACGGACCGGGACATAGCAAACCGCAATCTGAAGCAGCATTTCTCTGCCCTTTATAGTCCAAGATGTGCAAAATCTCAAGGCACCCTCGTCTAACATGGGGGCTCCGAATCACATCAACTGCCCCCCTTTCACATCAGAGTCCCCCATTCACAGGACATTCCCTAGTCGTCCCCCCCCCCCTTCCCCTCACAACAGAGTCCCCCATTCACAGGACATTCCCTAGTCGTCGTCCCCCCTTCCCCTCACAACAGAGTCCCCCATTCACAGGACATTCCCTAGTCGTCGTCCCCTCCCCCTTCCCCTCACAAGAGTCCCCCATTCACAGGACATTCCCTAGCCCCCCCCCTTCCCCTCACAACAGAGTCCCCCATTCACAGGACATTCCCTAGTCGTCGTCCCCTTCCCCTCACAACAGAGTCCCCCATTCACAGGACATTCCCTAGTCGTCCCCACCCCTTCCCCTCACATCAGAGTCAGCCCCCCCACTCTTCCATTTACATTAAAGTCCTCAGTCCCCTTCACATCAGAGAGTCCTCAGTCCCCTTCACATCAGAGTCATCCATTCACATCACAGTCCTCAGTCCCCTTCTCCCCTTCACATCAGAGTCCTCCATTTACAGCACAGTCCTCATTCCCCTTCTCTCTTTCACATCAGAGTCCTCCATTCAAATCACAGTCCTCAGTCCCCTTCACATCAGAGTCCTCCATTCAAATCACAGTCCTCAGTCCCCTTCACATCAGAGTCCTCCATTCAAATCACAGTCCTCAGTCCCCTTCACATCACCGTCCTCCATTCACATCACAGTCCTCAGTCCCCTTCACATCAGAGTCCTCCATTCAAATCAGTCCTCAGTCCCCTTCTCCCCTTCACATCAGAGTCCTCCATTCAAATCACAGTCCTCAGTCCCCTTCACATCAGAGTCCTCCATTCACATCACAGTCCTCAGTCCCCTTCACATCAGAGTCCTCCATTCACATCACAGTCCTCAGTCCCCTTCACATCAGAGTCCTCCATTCACATCACAGTCCTCAGTCCCCTTCACATCAGAGTCCTCCATTCACATCACAGTCCTCAGTCCCCTTCTCCCCTTCACATTAGAGTCCTCCATTCAAATCACAGTCCTCAGTCCCCTTCACATCAGAGTCCTCCATTCACATCACAGTCCTCAGTCCCCTTCTCTCTTTCACATCAGAGTCCTCCATTCAAATCAGTCCTCAGTCCCCTTCACATCAGAGTCCTCCATTCAAATCACAGTCCTCAGTCTCCTTCTCCCCTTCACATCAGAGTCCTCCATTCACATCACAGTCCTCAGTCCCCTTCTCCCCTTCACATCAGAGTCCTCCATTCAAATCACAGTCCTCAGTCCCCTTCACATCAGAGTCCTCCATTTACAGCACAGTCTGCAGTCCCATTCTCCCCTTCACATCAGAGTCCTCCATTCACATCACAGTCCTCAGTCCCCTTCTCCCCTTCACATCAGAGTCCTCCATTCAAATCACAGTCCTCAGTCCCCTTCTCCCCTTCACATCAGAGTCCTCCATTCAAATCACAGTCCTCAGTCCCCTTCACATCAGAGTCCTCCATTTACAGCACAGTCTGCAGTCCCCTTCTCCCCTTCACATCAGAGTCCTCCATTCAAATCACAGTCCTCAGTCCCCTTCTCCCCTTCACATCAGAGTCCTCCATTCAAATCACAGTCCTCAGTCCCCTTCACATCAGAGTCCTCCATTTACAGCACAGTCTGCAGTCCCCTTCTCCCCTTCACATCAGAGTCCTCCATTCACATCACAGTCCTCCATCCCCTCACATCAGCATTTTCCATTCATATCACAGTCTTCAGCCCCCTTCTCCCCATCACATCAAAGTCCTCCATTCAAATCACAGTCATCAGTCCCCTTCACATCAGAGTCCTCAGCCCCCCCCCCCCCCCCCCACTCTTCCTTCACATCAGATTCCTTGGCCTTACACTTTCACATCAAAGACCTCTGCCCCCCTTTCACATCAGAGCTCTCAGTCCTCTCCTTTCACAGCAAGGTTCCCAGAGGTGGGACAGCATGTAGAGGGGAGGTGGAGGAGATGAGACATTCTGGAGAATGAAGGCAGAGAAGAGCTGACACTGATGGAGGAAGGAAGAGGAGAGGGGCCAAACTATGGCAAGGAGAGTAGGGACACTATGGAGAGGGAGGAAAGGAGGGACACTATGGAGAGGGGAGACAGAGGAGAGGAGGGGCATTATGGAGAGGGGAGACAGGAGAGGAGGGGCATTATGGAGAGGGGAGACAGGAGAGGAGGGGCATTATGAAGAGGGGAGACAGGAGAGGAGGGGCATTATGGAGAGGGGAGACAGAGGAGAGGAGGGGCATTATGGAGAGGGGAGACAGGAGAGGAGGGGCATTATGGAGAGGGGAGACAGAGGAGAGGAGGGGCATTATGGAGAGGGGAGACAGGAGAGGAGGGGCATTATGGAGAGGGGAGACAGAGGAGAGGAGGGGCATTATGGAGAGGGGAGGTGGAGGAGAAAGGCGACATTATGGAGAGGGGAGGTGGAGAGGAGACTTGAGAGGAAATAGAAGAGTGCAATGAAGAGGGTGGGGAAGAAGATGCTTGGCATAATGGAGAGGGGAGGTGGAGGAAAGGAAGGGCACTATGGAGAGGGCAGGTGGAGGAAAGGAAGGGCACTATGGAGAGGGAAAGTGGAGGAGAAAAGGGACATTTTGGAGAGAAAGGGCACTATGGAGTGGGGAGACAAAGAAAAGTAGGGACACTATGGAGAGGAGAGGTGGAAGAGAGTATCAAAACAATGGAGAGGAGGGACACTGGAGAGGGGAGGCAGAGGAAAAGAAGGACATTATGGAGTGGGGAGGTGGAGAGTAGCAACACTGGAGAGGGGAGGCGGAAAAGAGGAGAGACACTACGGAGAGGGGAGGCGGAAAAGAGGAGAGACACTATGGAGAGGGGAGGCGGAGAAGAGAAGGGACACTATGGAGAGGGGAGGCGGAGGAGAGGAGGGACAGAGAGGGGAGACGGAGGAGAGGAGGGACAGAGAGGGGAGACGGAGGAGAGGAGAGGGGAGGCGGAGGAGAGGAGGGACAGAGAGGGGAGGCGGAGGAGAGGAGGGACAGAGAGGGGAGGCGGAGGAGAGGAGGGACAGAGAGGGGAGGCGGAGAAGAGCAGGGACACTATGGAGAGGGGAGGCGGAGGAGAGGAGGGACACTATAGATAGGGGAGACTGAGGAGAGGAGGGACACTATGGAGAGGGGAGGCGGAGAAGAGGAGGGACACTATGGAGAGGGGAGGCGGAGAAGAGGAGGGACACTATGGCGAGGGGAGGCGGAGAAGAGGAGGGACACTATGGCGAGGGGAGGCGGAGAAGAGGAGGGACACTATGGAGAGGGGAGGCGGAGAAGAGGAGGGACACTTTGGAGAGGGGAGGAGGAGGAAAGGACCGGCCTCATAGATAGGGGAGACGGAGGAGAGGAGGGACATGATGGGGAGAGAAGAGAAGAGGAGAGGCAGAGGGAAGGACAGCATGGAGAAAGACAAGGTGGAGGAGAAGGACCACACTATGGAAAATGGGAAGTATGAAGAGGAGAGCAAAGGAGAGGTGAAGGTGAAAAATGAGACTATGGAGAGAGGAGCACCATGATGGGATGGGGGGAGTAGAGGAGAGGAGGCAGGTGGGGCGTAGAAGAGTGCTGTATAAAGAGGGCGGGAGAAGGAGATCTCTATGGAGAGGGGAGGTTAGGGGTGACACTATGGAGCGTAGTGGTAAATAGGGAGTAGGGATGCTATGGAGGATGGATGGCTAATAGATGAGCAGTACTGGCCAGATGGTGACAACGCTGCTGCTAATTGCTGAGCAGTGACGTATGGTTGTCACCCTGAAACAGGAAGTGCCGTCACTAGCAGGATCTCCAGGTAAGAGCAAATCTTTTGTGTAATAAAACTGTACATAGTGACTTATGGTGAATAAATGTGTTCAACACAAATCCCATAACTGAACTTGCACACATTCCCCCCCACCCAGCCATGAGGTGACCCCCCACCTAGGAAACCATCCCCCAGCCCCTCCTCTGTCAGAGCCATCAGTGACCATCCAGTCCCCAAGATGGCGCCAGAGAGCTCGGAAACCTGAGCCGGCCGGAAGAGGCGGGGCCGCGCGCGCCGAGCCCTCCCACGTGCTATATCCGCTCCACGCGCCTGTCCTCAGTCTCTTCTACCGCGTGGAGAGAAGATGGCGGAGGGAGAAGGTGCGTGTCCGGTCCTCGTGGCTCCCCCGCGTGTGTCCTCCCATGTGCCGCCTCACCCCTGACCTGTCCTCTGTGTTCCTCCGCAGGATCCAAGAAGAAGTCCAAGAAACGGAGGAGCCACACCGCTGAGGAGATCGCTGTAAGAGGGAGCGGAGAGGGGCCCCTGAGTGTCTGTATGATGGGGGGGGAGGCTTCTGTATACCCGCACAGTGCGGGAGGGGTATATACTGGGGGAGGGGATTGTAGATCAGGCAGAATACTTTTTTTTTATATTAGATTAACATTTTATATTCTGCGATCTTCATCTGTTTCCTTTTTTTCATGGAGACCAAAGTTTTAGGTTTCTCAGCCAGGGGTGGACTGACAGTTCATGGGGCCCCCGGGCAATAGGGGATCATGGGGTCCCAGGGGCGGACTGACAACTCATGGGGCCCCCGGGCAATAGGGGATCATGGGGTCCCAGGGGCGGACTGACAACTCATGGGGCCCCCGGGCAATAGGGGATCATGGGGTCCCAGGGGTGGACTGACAACTCATGGGGCCCCCGGGCAATAGGGGATCATGTGTCCTTGCCCAAACTCAAAAAAGTTATGAAAAAGGTACCAGGGGCTTCTCATGGGGGCCCCCTACTGACCCCGGGTGCTGGGGCACTGCCCGAGTTTCCAAATGGTCAATCTGCCCCTGGTCACATGGGGGGGGGGGTGAAACCCTGCGTTTGAGCCGTGCATTTACCCCCTCCCCTAGCCAAGTGCATGTGGTCGCATCCAGCAAATGCAGGGGTTAAGGTGGGGGGTGATCACCACGTGTCGGATGCCCTTTGAAAAGTGAACCAATGCAAATCGCTCTTCAGGGAGCACTGCCCATGTGAATAAGCCCTGGAGAGCATGTCATTGGATGCTGCTAATGTAGGTCTATGGGGCCGTCCCACGGGCAAGTATGGTGTATAAAGGGTTAAATCCGGCAACCTATGGACTCCTCGCTGTCTGACGCCTCTGAGTAGCAATCCAAGTGTGCATCGCTTTTTGATTTTGTACGATTAGATCGGAACGTGTGTAAATGTACCTGACCCCATAGCGGCTCTACAGAATATCTGCCCCTGTACACCTACAGTGCATGGAGTATATCCTGACATGGGGGGTGTATAGAGGCGGAAAAAGAACCTGAGTGCCTGGAAGGCTGCATGCGGGGTCTGTGGGGGGGGTTCTTCATCAGCTCAAAAAATGCTTGCTGAAAACCCACTGGTAGCGATTCTGTATCGGCTTATAGTCGCGTTTTAGGAGCGTTGGCTTTTAATGAGCATTTTTACTGTACATGGAGAAAAAAACGCTCTAAAAAAGCTTCTTGGAGCATTTTAGTAATGTTTAACCACTTCCCGTCCGGCCCATGTATATAAACGGCTGGACAGGAGCAGTGCAGGGGCGGGTGGACGTTTATAAACGGCCTCCCTGCTTGTTCGCGCAGCACCGCGATCTGGTGCCCGCTGTGTCCTCCACAGATCGCTGTACGGGACCTCTGTGTGAGGTCCGATCATGTGATCACTGATTGGCCAATCAGTGATCACATGCAGAGTAGTAAGCAAAATATCACTTATGACATCATTGCTTACTACGTGTGAAATCTGTGAATGATCACTGAGGTCACATGGTACAGGGCTATTCACAACAGCCTTGTACCATGTGACAAGCTGTGACCAATCACAGCAATCACATTTTGAGGTCCTGATCATGTGATCCCTGATTGGCCAATCAGTGATCACATGAGGAGTAGTAAACAAGAGGTCAATCCTGACATTGCTTACTATGTGTGAAATCTGTCTGTGATCAGAGAGATCACATGGTACAGGGCTATTCACAATATCCTTGTACCATGTGACAAGCTGTGACCAATCGCAGCATTTCTCAATGGCTACAGGAATGCAGCCAGAGAGAAGGAGAAATGATTGCTTTTACAACCTTTATGGATGTAAAAGCAATCCGGTGGTAAAAAAATTCATAGCTCCCCACAAGTAGTACAGTGTCACCAAGAAAAACACTTTTCAAAATTTTTGGACTTTTTCATTTATATAGCAAAAATCCCAGTTGTGAAATTATTATTATACAGTATTTATAAAGTGCCAATAGTTCGCTCAGCGCTGTACATTACAATGGGGACAGAACATGTGACAGAACAATACCAATACAATGCAAAACATGAGGGGATCGAGGGGCCTGCTCTTTGGAGCTTACAATCTAGGAGGGAGGGGATGGTGGCACAGGAGGAGATAGCTGTGGGGGATGGGGTGGTAGGAAGAGTGGAGGGGGTCGGGAATTGGCAGGGGGTGGGGTAGGCTTCCCTGAAGAGATGGGTTTTCAGGGTGCGCCTAAAGGAGAGGAGAGTAGGTGATAATCTGATGGGTTGGGGCAGGGAGTTCCAGAGGATGGGTGACACCCTGGAGAAGTCCTGGAGGCGGCCATGGGAGGAGGAGACCAGGGAACTAGAGAGAAGGAGGTCTTGTGAGGAGCGGAGTGTGCGTGTTGGGTGGTACTTGGATATTAGGTCAGTGATGTAGTTCGGGGCAGTATGGTGGACAGCTTTGTACATCAGTGTTAGGATTTTGAATTTGATCCGTTGCGCAATCGGAAGCCAGAGGGGGGTGGCGGAGACGGAGCGATTGGAAAGGTGGATGAGTCTGGCAGCCGTATTCAGGATCGACTGAAGCGGGTATAGCCTGTGGCGAGGCAGGCCAGTGAGGAGGGAGTTGCAGTAGTCGAGTCGTGATAAATTATAATCCCCTTTTTTTTTTTTTTTTTTTTTTTTTTTTTCTTTTATTCCTTTTTTTTTTCTTTCTTTCTTTCTTTTCCTTTTCTTTCTTTTCCTTTTCTTTCTTTTCCTTTTCTTTCTTTTCCTTTTCTTTCTTTTCCTTTTCTTTCTTTTCCTTTTCCTTTTCTTTCTTTTCCTTTTCCTTTTCTTTCTTTTCCTTTTCCTTTTCTTTCTTTTCCTTTTCCTTTTCTTTCTTTTCCTTTTCTTTCTTTTCCTTTTCTTTCTTTTCCTTTTCTTTCTTTTCCTTTTCTTTCTTTTCCTTTTCTTTCTTTTCCTTTTCCTTTTCTTTCTTTTCCTTTTCCTTTTCTTTCTTTTCCTTTTCTTTCTTTTCCTTTTCTTTCTTTTCCTTTTCTTTCTTTTCCTTTTCTTTCTTTTCCTTTTCTTTCTTTTCCTTTTCTTTCTTTCTTTCTTTCTTTTCCTTTTCTTTCTTTCTTTCTTTCTTTCTTTTCCTTTTCTTTCTTTCTTTCCTTTTCTTTCTTTCTTTCTTTCTTTCTTTTCCTTTTCTTTCTTTCTTTTCCTTTTCTTTCTTTCTTTTCCTTTTCTTTTCCTTTTCTTTCTTTCTTTCTTTTCCTTTTCTTTCTTTCTTTCTTTCTTTCTTTTCCTTTTCTTTCTTTCTTTCTTTTCCTTTTCTTTCTTTCTTTCTTTTCCTTTTCTTTCTTTCTTTCTTTTCCTTTTCTTTCTTTCTTTCTTTTCCTTTTCTTTCTTTCTTTCTTTTCCTTTTCTTTCTTTTCCTTTTCTTTCTTTTCCTTTTCTTTCTTTTCCTTTTCTTTCTTTTCCTTTTCTTTCTTTTCCTTTTCTTTCTTTTCCTTTTCTTTCTTTTCCTTTTCTTTCTTTTCCCTTTTTTCCTTTTTTCTTTCTTTTCCCCTTTTTTCCTTTTTTCTTTCTTTTCCCTTTTTTCCTTTTTTCTCTCGTTTCCCTTTTTTCCCTTCTCGGTCGTTTCCCCCCTTTTTTTTTTTTTTCCTTCTCTCTCGTCACAAACTGCAGTCGCCCCCAATTCCTACTGTATTAGTCTCCATGTACAGGAGCAGCTCCTAAACTCCGCTCCATAAAAGCCTCGCTGTCCATGTACACACAGGCTTTTGGCAGAGCTTAGGAGTTACTGCTTTTAGCTGAGGTTAAACCTCCCTCTCCTTAATGTGAAAGTCATGTTCAGGATAGGAACGTTTTGACCGCGGGAAACCACGGTACTGCATTTTTTTTCCCCCGCGATTTTCAGTTTCTGGCGGTCACTGCAGCTCGTGTACATGGAGCCTTGCTTTGTCTGGCAGCAGTAGTCAGGCTTCCATCCAGTGACAGTCACTTCTAGTGGAGGAGGAAGTGAAGCGCACAAGTAGATGGAGCGAGCTTTGCGAGCCTTTACAGCCGAGTGTGCAAATATCTCCACAGACAGGAAATGTATTTCTTTTTATATAAGGGGGTTATGCAACAGTGGGGGGGGGGTTATTTGTGTGGTGTTTTTTTTTTTTTTTTTTTTTTTTCCCCTTCTCCATACGTTTTTAACTTTGCCCTCCTTTTCAGAATATACAACATGAGGAAAGCTTTTTAATCAAACCCGAGTCCAAAGTCGCGCAGCTGGATACGTCTCAGTGGCCGCTTCTACTTAAGGTCTGTATGAGCGAAATTGTGTCTTCATTTGTACAGTTTTGTTAGCCACTTACTAGGACCTTGTGCTGTTTGTTTCCTCGCAGCAATCAACCAGGTTTGACCATTTTCACCAGGAGATCATTGGAGAATTGGTGTCTTGATCTGGTGGCCGTGGGGCAATGATGGGAATATGAGACACAAGGTCTAAGGCACGGGTGTCAAACTTGGCGGCCCTCCAACTGTTGCCAAACTACATGTCCCATGAGGCATTGCAAGATTGACAGTTATAAGCATGATTCCCAAGGCCAGAGGCATGATGGGACTTGTAGTTTCACAACAGCTGGAGGGCCGCCAGTTTGATACCCCTGGTCTAAGGAGAAGCCGGATCTCTGCAATCACCCTTCATTAAAACCTTAAGGCTCCATTCACACTGAGATTAACTTTTTTCAGTTTTTTGCAAGTGGAGTTTTTGGGTTTTGGTTTTTTTTTTTTTTTTTAGCAGATATTATAGGATTTTGTTTTTAATTTTGGCTTTTTTATATATATTTAATTTTGGCTTTTTTATATATATTTAATTTTGGCTTTTTTTATATATTTAATTTTGGTTTTTTTTATATATTTAATTTTGGTTTTTTTTATATATTTAATTTTGGCTTTTTTTATATATTTAATTTTGGCTTTTTTTTATATATTTAATTTTGGCTTTTTTTTATATATTTAATTTTGGCTTTTTTTTATATATTTAATTTTGGCTTTTTTTTATATATTTAATTTTGGCTTTTTTTATATATTTAATTTTGGCTTTTTTTATATATTTAATTTTGGCTTTTTTTATTTATATAATTATATATTTATATATATATATATTTATATATAAATATATATAATTTTGGCTTTTTTTTATATATATAATTTTGGCTTTTTTTATTTATTCATATATATATATATATATATATATATATATATATATATATATATATATATATTATTTATTTTTTTTTTTTTTTTTCTTCAGGGGGCTTTGAGCATGTGTTTTTGTTTTGGTTTTCTTTTTTTTAGCAGATATTATAGGCGGTTTTTCAATTCTGGTGTTTTTTGCAGTGGCCAATAGAAATAGCTGTTATTTGAGCTGAAAAACGCTTGAAACAAGGATATTTTCCATTCAAGTCTATGGGGGCAAAACGCCCAGATCTGCGTGAAAAGTAGCGCAAGCACTTTTTTGAGCGACAGATGTTTTGCTATAGACGACGAACCGCTCCTCTGTGAACAAGGGAGGGGCTATAAAAACGAATTAGATTTTGCTTGTTGAGCGTTTCTGAGCTTCAGGCGTCGAAAAATGCCCCAGTGTGAATGGGGCCTAAATGTTACATCATGACTAGGTCATCGCTCCAAAACAGAAAAAAAAAAAATCCCACAAAGCCAATAATTTCAACAAGCAGACGTCCTTCATTCCTCCTCACCTGAAGTGTGACACTTGAGGAATGGACTGACTGCGGACTCGCTGATGCAAACATTTAGCCGATGGCTACAGGAAGGCAAAATGGGGTTTGGAAAATGAGTTCCGTTCCTGGCAGATCAGCGAGCGCTGCGATCTGTACAGGTCATCGGACCTGAACCCAACATCCTGATTGGATGCTTTTCCAAGTAAGAATATCACCTGTAATGACTTGTCTATAGCCCTAGGCAGAAGTTTCCCTGCTGTTTTCAGAGGTAACCCTGTCGGGATACACCGGGAGACCTCAGACCTTTCCATCATTTGTTTCAGGTGTGGACAGCAGGGTGCCAAATGTTATGTAGGGTCAATGTGCCCCACAGGAGTTTTTGGATTAGAATATGCAATTTTATATTTATTTATTAATATATATATATATATATATATATGGGAGAAAAATAAACTGGTATGTTTCATATCGACAAAAGGGACTGGTCGAATCTCGATGGTTGAGAGATAGATAGATATATCTCAACCATTGAGATTCGACCAGTCCCTTTTGTCGATATGAAACATACATACCAGTTTATTTTTCTCCCTTTTTCTTTTTCTTTTTTTTTTTTGTCTTTCTCTCTGCTCCTCTTTCCTCTTGTCTAGTCTGGTTTTTTTTTAATGCTATTTGTGCTGATTTGTGATTCCTGTTTTTGGGTGCCGTACCAGCAACACTACATCCATATGCTGGACCCCTTTGAGAGCCCTGCGTGTTAAGTACCTACCTGTATTCAGAGAGGCTCCATCTCCTATTCTTCTCGCATTCTGTATGCTGATACAGTAACAATTTTCCCTTACAGTTTATTATGTTATTGGTCTGTAAATGTCTATCATTTCTGCAATTTATTGTGTTTTCTCCCTATACGGCACTTGTGTACGCAGTTTATTTTCATGTTTTCTCATCAGTGCCTATTCTGTATTATTCATTGAATCTTTTGCATGTTCTATTCCTGCTGGTCATTGCTTCTGTTTTCGACTGATTCTCTGCTGTTTCCTATTCTATAATAAAACTCTTTTTGTAAAAGATTATGCAATTTTATATACTGATTGACCCAGCTGAACCGCCTCCCGGCTGCCATGTAAGGAAATGATGGGATTGCTGATCTTTCTACTAAAGAGAAAAAAAAAAAAAACACTCCTGACTTGGTTCTGTGTGCAATTTTGAGCTTTTAGCTGTTTTATATAATAACTTTTATTATAACAATTCTTGGTATATTTTTATATACGCATATCATATGTAATAGAATTCTATCCCATTGGAATCCATGAATTTTATCACCTTTTTTTATATAGGATACAATTCTTAGTATATTTTATATAAACGTATCATGTAATAGAATTCATAGGATACAATTCTTGGATTCCTATGGGATAGAATTCGATCACCTTTTTATGATACAATTCTTTATATATTTATATAAACGTGTCATATGTAATAGAATTCATAGGATACAATTCTTGGTATGTTTATATAAACGTATCATATGTAATAGAATTCATAGGATACAATTCTTAGTATATTTATATAAACGTATCATATGTAATAGAATTCATAGGATACAATTCTTGGTATGTTTATATAAATGTATCATATGTAATAGAATTCATAGGATACAATTCTTGGTATGTTTATATAAACGTATCATATGTAATAGAATTCATAGGATACAATTCTTAGTATATTTATATAAACGTATCATATGTAATAGAATTCATAGGATACAATTCTTGGTATGTTTATATAAATGTATCATATGTAATAGAATTCATAGGATACAATTCTTGGTATGTTTATATAAACGTATCATATGTAATAGAATTCATAGGATACAATTCTTTGTATATTTATATAAACGTATCATATGTAATAGAATTCATAGGATACAATTCTTGGATTCCAATGGGATTGAATTCGATCACCTTTTTTATACGATACGTTTATATAAATATACCAAGAATTGTATCCTATGAATTCTATTACATATACGTTTATATAAATATACCAAGAATTGTATCCTATGAATTCTATTACATATACGTTTATATAAATATACCAAGAATTGTATCCTATGAATTCTATTACATATGATACAATTCTTTATATATTTATATAAACGTATCATAAAAAGGTGATCGAATTCTATCCCATTGGAATCCAAAAATTGTAGCCTATGAATTCTATTACATGATACGTTTATATAAATATACCAAGAATTGTATCATGTAATAGAATTCATAGGCTACAATTTTTGGATATTTATATGGATATATATTTGGATTTTTTTATGATACAATTCTTGGTATATTTATATAAACGTATCATATGTAATAGAATTCTATCCCATTGGAATCCAAGAATTGTATCCTATGAATTTTTATCACTTTTTTTTATATTTGATACAGTTCTTGGGATATAAGAATTCTATTAAAGCAGAGGAGGATAGACTGGTAAATGGGTCTATATGCCGGATGGTAACGAGAATAAGGAGCATTGAGTATTTTGTAGATTATTGGATCTAGACTTCTACTATACATTCAAACAGCATTTGGACTTGTGTGTGTTTCTTCCTATTCCCTCCCCCAACAAAGTGGTCAGTCACTCAAAAGCCATGATGGTGATCTGCTGTCTTCATGATCCATCTTCTAATGGACCTCTCTGACCATGTCCTCCCTTTTGTAGTATTGTATATTTGTAGTCTCTCTGGTTTAATAACTGCTGGTGTTTGTTTTAGAATTTTGACAAGCTGAATGTTCGGACAACGCACTACACGCCTATTCCATCCGGCTCCAATCCCTTGAAGAGAGACATTTCCGAGTATATTAAGTAAGTGTTGAGGTATGTGAGGGATTTACATGGTGTATGTGAAGGTGGTTTTTTTTTTTTTTTTTTTTTTTTTAATATACTAATAATGGCGGCGATCAGCGACTTATGGCAGGACTGCGGCGGACATTCTGACATTGGGGGGTACTGACTTGGGGTCACTGACATCCCCAGTGACTCCAATACAGTGATCAGTGCAAAAAAAAAAAACAAAACCCTGACACTGTACTAATGGCACTGGGGAGGAAGGGGTTAAGTTTATTTTTCAGGGAAAGGGTTAACTGTGTGAGGGGAGTGTTTTACTAGGGGGCGGGGTTTGTACTGCATGGGAGACACACTGATTGGGGGAGAGAAACTCTTCTCTCCGGCTCAGCATGTCAGGAGCTGTCAGGGAACTGACAGAAAGCACAGCTACTGCAGCTGTGCTCTCTTGTCAGCGATTGCTGCCGATCGCCAGGACATAGCCGGTAACGACCGGCTGTGACCTGGCTACTGACATCCGCGGCTATAATCGGCGGGACAGGTAGGGCGGTGACGCACCCCGCGCGCACCCCCTACTTGTTTACAAAACACACGTTTTAAAACGTGCTTTTGCCCAGCCGTGCCGCCCTGCCGCCATATTTCTACAGTGGTTGGGCGGCATGTGGTTAAGGGAAGTGCGGGGGAGAGAACACTCAGGCCATCTTTTTAATCATTTTAAGAGATTTTAAAAATGAAGACTGCAAGTCCAGGAACTGTCAGACCTGATAGGATGGCCAGGTATGAGGGACTGTGATCAGGTACAGGCAGGTACCCTGCCCCAAGGCAATAGCAATAGACAATTTTTTTTTTTTTTTTTTTTTTTTTCTTTGGGGTGTGTCTTTCCTCGACTCGATCACTTGATATTTATCTTGGGTCCCATTTACTTTTCAGAACAGGATTCATAAACCTTGATAAACCAGCCAATCCATCGTCGCATGAAGTTGTCGCATGGATCCGCAGAATTTTACGCGTGGAGAAGACGGGTCACAGCGGAACGTTGGACCCGAAGGTGACGGGCTGTTTAATTGTATGCATCGATCGTGCGACTCGGCTTGTCAAATCGCAGCAGAGTGCAGGTGAGGGTTTTATATTTTATTTTATGAAGCTTGTCAACTAGTCAGATCTTGTTCCTGTGTTTTTAAAATTGGCTGTGTATAAGTGGGAGCTGCTGAAACCGAACAGAATCGGGAAGGGAGAATGTCACCAGCACACCGAGGATCACCAATACGGGGCCAAACGTTTTATTGAACAATCAGTTACAGCGTGGCAACGTTTCTGAGTCTCGCAGAACCCCTTCATCAGGCACGTCACATGCCTGATGAAGGGGTCCTGCGAGACTCCAAAACGTTGCCTTGCTGTGACAGGTGATTGTTGATTACAACTTTTGGACCCGTATTGGTGGTCTTCGGTGTGCCGGTGACATTTCTCCCTTGCCAATACGATTACAATCCCCTCTAGCAGTACACACCAAACAGAGCAGGTGCAGACTTGCCGCTGCTGCTCTAACTATGGCAGATGGATTGGGGACAGTAGAAGTTGACTATCAGGGAAGATGGGATTAAATGGCCTTTTTTACATTGCAGAGGAATAACCCCCCCTTAGCTTTCACAGTGAGTATAACAAGTAGGGATGCACCGAAATTTCAGTGGCCGAAACGTTTTGGCCGAAAACACCCCTTTTAGCCGAAATGAAAAAAAAAGCACCGATACAGGTGCCGAAAAACCCCAGTTGCTGCTTGGTAGTTCTCAGCCCTACCGGAGACCATCGAACGATCCCGGCACTTGGCATAGAGATGAATGAAGGAAAGATGGCCTCCACACATCTCTATGCCCTTGGAGGACTGGAACGATGTCCCTTTCTCCTTCTCTTCTTCTTTCTTTTTCTCTTGCTTTTTCTTTCTTCTTTTCCTTTTTTCTTTTGCTTTTTTTTCTTCTTTCCAATGCTTTACTTTGCAGAGAAGAGATATGGGGTCTTATTGACCCCATATCTCTCCATTTTATTATTTATTTCAGGTACTTCTATAGCGCTGTCAATTTACGCAGCGCTTTACATATATATTGAACATTCACATCAGTCCCTAACCCGCAAGGGGCGTACAATCTAAGGTCCCTAACTCACATTCATACATACACATACTAGGGACAATTTAGACAGGAGCCAATTAACCTACCAGCATGTCTTTGGAGTGTGGGAGGAAACCGGAGTACCCGGAGGAAACCCACACAGGCACAGGGAGAACATGTAAACTCCATGCAGGAGGCGCCATGGTCGGGAATCGAACCCATGACCCATTTACTGCAAGGCAGACATTCTAACCACTGTGCCGCCCAGTCCATAAAGAGGACCTGTCTCTAATTATTTCTATCACAAGGGATGCATGCATTCCTTGTGATAAGAATAAGTGGATTTTTTTTTTTTTTTTTAGGGACAGTGCAAAAAAAAACTTAAAAAAAAAAGTTTAAAGTGCCCCTGTCCTCCCCCGTGCTCGCACACAGTGGTGAACGCATACGTAGGCCACGCCCACATATAAAAATATGGTGTTCAAACCACACACGTGAGATCGCCATGAACATCCCAGCATTAATTCTCACACTAGACCTCTGTAACTTTACACTGCTAACTTGCAGGAATTTTTAAAGTCTCGCCCATGGAGATTAAGTACCGCAGTTTCATGCCATTCCACGAGCGCGCGCAATTTTAAAGTGACATGTTTGGTATCTATTTACTCGCTAAAATGTCTTTTCGTATTTTACAAAAAAAATTGATATATATATGTGGAACTTGCCAGTCTTCAGTTTATTAATTCTCCCTTTCTGATTCCTAGGCAAGGAATATGTTGGTATTGTGCGACTTCACAATGCTCTGGAGAACGAGCAGCAGCTTTCACGGGTAAGGCGTTTGACCATTTACTACCCTTCTAGGGAACATTAATCCACCAGGGAAATATTCTCGTGTGTGCTGTATTTTCATGGCTGTTTGAGGGCATCTCCTCCCAGTACACAGGATGACACAGTTTATCCATTCTCTGAGTCTATGGCCGTCTCTGAAACACCCGGGGACCCTATTGGGGATCCGGTGTGCTCTTCACTGTGGACTTGCCGCAATGCGTTCTGCACTGTGACGGGGCCATGGTGAGCAGAAGAGCAGGAGACTATGGCCCATGGTCAAGAAGAGGTTTACTGTCTGATAAAGCTGGGGATGTATAATGATTATTAATGGAAAGTTTATGTTTAATTGGTAATCTTGTGTTTTTTGGTTTTTTTTTTTTTTCTTTCTCCTACCACTTTTTTATCCAGGCTCTGGAGACTCTCACCGGTGCCCTTTTTCAGCGACCTCCGCTAATAGCTGCTGTGAAACGACAGCTGCGTGTAAGAACAATTTATGAAAGCAAACTCCTAGAATATGATCCCGAGCGTCGACTAGGTAAGTGATTGGGAAACACATGTAGGGATACTGGTCACAGCAACTGCTAGTGATTTAGATGAGGACTAAGTGTCAGGTGACTATCTGCTCCTGTCCTAATTTATCACGCTGGCTAGCTCTGGAATGTGCGCACATAAAGAAACTGACACGTTTGGTCTGTGAAAACTTCTTTAATTTATTGAAATGAAAAAGTGAGTTTATATATGCAAAATGATGCGAACATCACGTGATAACAGCATAAACATTATATTAGTCTTTGAAGAAGGTTGTTTTCATGTGAAGTGACCAGAGGATAGGCGTGATCTCGGCCAATGTCTTTTCTATAGAAAGAAAAACATTCCCTTGTCTTCAAGTCCACTCGAAGGGTGGACAACAAATATACACACTATATATATATATATATATATATATATATATATGTGTATATATATATATGTATGTTAGATTTCTATATATATATATATATAAGTATTAGTGTGTGTATGTATATTATAAATTTTTCTAAAAAATTTATTATATGTGTATTATACATTTTTCTAAATAAATTTATTATATATTAAATATTCAACAAGAAACCAAATAGGCATTTTCCCATATCCATCACACTAGTGTTACCTCGCCAGCACTCCTGCAATTCTTCTGCCTCCATCACTGCTGGCATTAAATTCCTGAGTGTTGGCTGGTATCAGGGACCAGTGAAATCGTGGTCGATGGCATTCAGGTTTCTAGATCTTACCACTGTTAACCTCTTGCCCTCTGCTCTATAGAAGAAGTACCTCCTACAACACAGCAGGGCTGCGCAAAATCGTGTATGTACACATGATTTGATTTTCCGGCTGGGGGGCACGTGTGCCGCCCTACCCGCACTGCTGTTGGTGGCTACAGGTGTCAATCACTGTGTCCCGGCCAGCGATCGTCAAAATCTTGACGGGAGAGATCCGTGTGTAAACAAAAGTCTCTCCTCTGAGCAAGGACAAGCTGTTCTGTGTGTTTCTGCACAGCATGGCTCCCTATTAAACACGTTACACAGTTAACCCTTTGATCGCCCCAGATGTTAACCACTTCCTGCCCAATATAATTTTTTTATTTTTTTTTTTATTTCAGGTACTTGTATAGCGCCGTCAATTTACACAGCACTTTACATATATATTGTACATTCACATCATCCCTAACCCTCAAGGGGTGTACAATCTAAGGTCCCTAACTCACATTCATACACATACTAGGGACAATTTAGACAGGAGACAATTGACCTACCAGCATGTCTTTGGCGTGTGGGAGGAAACCCGCACAGGGAGAACATGCAAACTCCAGGCAGCTGGTGCCATGGTTGGGATTCGAACCAACGACCCGAGTACTGCCAGGTGGAAGTGCTAACCACTAAGCCACTGTGCTGCCCTTTTTATTATCCACAGTGACACCAATACAGTGATCAGTGGCAATTCCCATCCAGTGTCAGAATGGTCACTGCACCCCTGCTATCGCTGATCACCGCCATTACTAGTTTACAAAAAAAAAATATATCGCCATTTTTGTAGACACTATATAACTTTCACGTAAACAAATTTAACGCGTATTGAAATTTTTTTTTTCTAAAGCAAAGGCCTGTAGCAGAATACATTTTGGCCTAAATCTATGAAGGAATTTGATTCTTAAATTTTTTTTTTTAATGTATAACAAAGTGGAAAGTGTGGGTGGTTTTTTTTTTTTTTTTTTTTTTTTTTTTTTTTTTTTTTTATTCATCATTATTAGGTTTTTGTTTTATGGTGCAAAAATAACCTGCAGAGGTGATCAAATACCACTGTAAGAGCTCTATTGGGCGAGGGGGAAGACATAAATTTCATATGTACAGCGTTGCATGACTGCGCAATTGTCAGTTAAAGTATCACAAAAATATGGTTTGGTCAGGAAGGGGTTAAATCCTCTGGAGGGCAAGTGGTTAAAGGCTCCCTCATACCTCGTTGGCATGCTTGAGTCAAGAGATCGCTGGCCATGTGCGAAACCTATTACTTTGCCCTAAATGGCGGAGGTGACTGGCTTTTTATACACCTCTGGCCCATCATGGACTCGGTCAATCTGGCAAGGACAGTCAAAGTGCGTCAAGTCCTTGGTGCACAGTAGATGCCACTACTTTATAATTCGGGTGGGTGATTCTGAAATGGGTGGGAAATCCATGTAGGTTCTTCTACAATTTTTGGAAATGCATGTAAGCATTGGGCACATTAAGCCAAATGATGGATTTTAGATTTCATGAACTTGTGATGTTGACTATCATCTATCACCCTATAGCTGATGGCTTGGATTGCTCTGAATTCTGAGTTTTCCACTTGATGAAAAACTTTGCTCCTAAATTTTGTATTTTTTTTTTTTTTCTCCCCCCCCCCCCCCCCAAGGTATATTCTGGGTAAGCTGTGAAGCTGGGACGTACATCCGTACTCTCTGCGTCCACATGGGCTTGCTGCTCGGGGTTGGAGGACAGATGCAGGAACTGCGCAGAGTTCGCTCGGGAGTTCTGGGTGAAAAGGTAACTACCACATCGGAGTTGTTGACCCCAAACGCGTTGAGTTCAGCCACAGGCTCCTCCCTGGGGCTGGTAATTGGCTTTGGGACAGGAACAAGCTTACAGGACTTTAGGCCGAATTTGGGTCTTGCCTGGAGCTGACATAACTTACTTGATCAATTTTAATGATATCAATATCAGATGTGAAGTGTTTTTGTTTTTTATTTATTTAGGATAACCTTGTCACAATGCATGATGTGTTGGATGCTCAGTGGCAATTCGACAACAATAAAGATGAAAACTACCTTCGTAGGGTTATCTTTCCATTGGAAAAGCTGTTGGTATCCCATAAACGACTGGTGATGAAAGACAGTGCGGTAAGCTGCAATTGGATGTAACAGATTAGCACAAAATGGCTTTTGTGGGTTGGTTTGGTTTTGGTGGGGTGGGTAGGGTTTGGTTTTGGTGGGGTGGGTAGGGTTTGGTTTTGGTGGGGTGGGTAGGGTTTGGTTTTGGTGGGGTGGGTAGGGTTTGGTTTTGGTGGGGTGGGTAGGGTTTGGTTTTGGTGGGGTGGGTAGGGTTTGGTTTTGGTGGGGTGGGTAGGGTTTGGTTTTGGTGGGGTGGGTAGGGTTTGGTTTTGGTGGGTAGGGTTTGGTTTGGTTTTGGTGGGGTGGGTAGGGTTTGGTTTTGGTGGGTGTGGTAGGGTTTGGTTTTGGTGGGGTGGGTAGGTTTGGGTTTTTGGTGGGGTGGGTAGGGTTTGGTTTTGGTGGGGTGGGTAGGGTTTGGTTTTGGTGGGGTGGGTAGGGTTTGGTTTTGGTGGGGTGGGTAGGGTTGGTTTGGTGGGGTGGGTAGGGTTTGGTTGGGTTTGGTTTTGGTGGGGTGGGTTGGTTGGGTTGGGTTGGTTTTGGTGGGGTTGGTGTTTGGTGGGTAGGGTTGGGTTTGGTTTGGATTTGGTGGGGTGGGTTGGTTTTGTATTCATGGTGGCTTTCTGTTAATACAGGTTAATGCTATATGCTACGGGGCAAAGATCATGCTGCCTGGACTTCTGAGATATGAAGACGGCATAGAAATGAATCAGGATATCGTGGTTATAACCACCAAGGGAGAGGCCATCTGCATTGGTAAGTTGGATATTTGGTGTATAATATATGCTATATAGCTAAATTGTTTTGGACATTTACGTGTTTAGATGTTCTATTCCAAAACCATATGGAGTTGCCCTCTGTGGCTACAGCTGCCGCCATCGTTTTGGCTTTCCACAAGATTTTTGGAGTGTCTGTGGGAATTTGGTGCCCATTCAGCCAAAAGAGAACAATGGTGAGGTCAGGTATTGATGTAGGATGAAAAATCACCTACCTAGTGAATGACCAAGACAGTAGTTTAAAGGTAATCTACTTAACGCATGATATACATTGGCATTTTAAAAGGATGCAGGCGAGACCACGATTTTCAGCCAGTGGTTTGGGAAGCCCTCGTTGCGTCCTAAGGCCTACGCGTTTCAAGGGTTGAGCCCTCTTCCTCAGAGCCAGTGTGTGTAAATGGTTTCACGCCAACCTTTAAATCTTACTGAGCTACTTAGCCCAAGTATCCAATTCCCTCCCCCCTCATACCGAGGGAACGGGAGCACAAAGTCGTGTGAGCCAAAGATCTGCGAACACTACAGTAATAGACTGGCTTGCAAGTATGAGATGGACACGCCAACAATATAATATAATGCCTTTTGCCACACATGTCCACCATAAAGTCACATGAAGTCTGATCTCTCCATTACCTCTTGCTAGTATCCTCATGTCCAAGTGTTTGGGTTTTTTTTGGGGGGCAGGGTTTGGGTTATTGGGGTGGGGTTCTGTTGTGTTTTTTTGGGGGGGTTGTGGTTTTTTTTTTTTGAATTTTTAGTGGGGCTGTTTAGGGTGTTTTTGGGGGGGGGTCCCCCCCCGGGCAGGGGGTTCCCCCCTCCTGTAAGGATCTAGAGCACTCTCACTGACCTGAAATGACACCCAGGTGACTGATCCAAAATGGCGGTGTGTTCTCCTCTGGAGCTCATGCTGCTCACTATGGCTGGTGTTTGCGTTCCACCTGAACTTCCAGTTGGGATGACATCCCTTCCGGTTTGGCTCCTACTTCCGTTCCAGTTGCTCATTGCCTATTGCCAGTCTGTTGGCTGGGGCTATTTGCTGACGCGCATCAACGGCGGGACAGCCTATGTGGCCACTGATGTAGGATGAGAGACTCACAACTTTGGTATTTCGATTCATTCTAAATATTTCCAATACGGTTGAGGTCAGGGCTCTGTGCAGGCCACTCAAGTTTCTCCACACCAAACTGGTCAAACCATGGGAGGTGGGTATTTACTAAAGCTGGAGAGTGCAAAATCTGATGCAGCTCTGCATAGAAACCAATCGGCTTCCAGGTTTTATTGTTGAAACTCAGTTGGACAAGATGACATTAGAAGCTGATTGGCTATTGAGTACAGTTGTGCTGAAACCGAAACGGGTCTTCCCCAGACTTTCCACAGAGCTGGATGCTCGCAATTTTGGTTAGCTTTGTATACTGTAGCATTACCAGGAGTGGTGTCTACATACGTTTGGCCATATTGTGTATATTGGCAAGCTCATGATGCGTCTTTTGGTTTGTGTTTTTCTTTTTTTTTGGTTGTGTGTTTTTGTTTGGTTTTTTTTTATGTGAAATGATGACAAAGTTTATCCATTCTCTGAGCCTGCAGACATACTTGAATTGTTCTTTTATTCTTTGGAATTCAGAACCCGTCTTCCTATTGGTGCAGGTGCTGCGTCTTGCAGTATATTGTGCTTGTGGGTAAGATCGGACAAGATGTCTGAAATGGTAAAGATGAAATAAGCCATCTGATCACAATGCTGAAGATCCAATTTTAATTTAGTGTGTCGTATGTAATATATCTTTTTATTCTTTTTCCTTTCCTTTTTCTTTTTTTTTTCCTTTTCTTTTTCCTTTCCTTTTCTTTTTCCTTTCCTTTTTTCCTTTTCTTTTTACTTTCCCTTTTTTTCCTTTTTTCCCTTCCCTTTTTTTTATTTTTCCCTTTTTTTTCCCTTTTTTTTCTTTTTACTTTCCTTTTTCCCTTTTTTTTCTTTTTACTTTCCTTTTTTCCCTTTTTTTTTTTTTTTTTTTTTTACTTTTTTCCCTTTTTCCTTTCCTTTTTTCCTTTCCTTTTTTCCTTTTCCTTTTTTCCTTTCCTTTTTTTCTTTTTCCTTTCTTTTTTCCTTTCTTTTTTTTCTTTTTCTTTCCTTTTTTTCTTTCCTTTTTTTCTTTCCTTTTTTTCTTTTTCCTTTCCTTTTTTTCCTTTCCCTTTTTCCTTTCCCTTTTTTTTTTCCTTTCCCTTTCTTTCTTTCCTTTCTTTTTCCTTTCTTCCTTTTCCCTTTTTTTCCCCTTTTTTTTTTTCCCTTTCCCTTTTTTTCCTTTCCTTTTTTTTCCCTTTTTTTTTTTTCCTTTTTTCCTTTTTTTCCCCTTCTTTTTTTTTTTTCCCTTTCCCTTTTTTTCCTTTCCTTTTTTTTCCCTTTTTTTTTTTTTTCCTTTTTTCCTTTTTTTCCCCTTTTTTTTTTTTTCCCTTTCCCTTTTTTTCCTTTCCTTTTTTTTCCCTTTTTTTTTTTTTCCTTTTTTCCTTTTTTTTCCCTTTTTTTTTTTTTTTTCCCTTTTTTTTTTTTTTTTTTTTTTTTTTTTCTTTTTGGTGTTTTTTTATTTAACTTTTTGTTTTGTGTTTTTTGTTTTGTTTTCTTCAATGTAATCCAGCTACTGCCCTTATGACGACTGCAGTGATCTCTACATGTGACCATGGTATCGTTGCAAAGATTAAACGTGTCATTATGGAGAGGGACACTTATCCACGCAAGTGGGGCCTGGGTCCTAAGGTGAGACTAAACCTTTTCCAATTAGGGGTGGTGTATAGGGTGCATTTTATTGCGTTTTTTTGTTTTTCTTTTACGATTTATTATATATTTGAAAGTAAGTACGAAGAATCCAAACCTCATTCCATAGGACAGCATTGGACATTTGCTCATTCCATAGGACAGCATTGGTATGCCATTACCAGTCTGAGCCACGTGATGTAGATGCAGATCAGTGAATCTTGGATAATGACGACTTTTTTCATCTATCACCCTATAACTGATGGCTCCTGCAGAAATGGCCTGGCTTTTATTAGGTGGCAGCGATTCATATAGGAAGCTATAGGAATTAACATCCTTTGGCCTGTCCTTAGGCAAGTCAGAAGAAGATGATGATTCAGAAAGGTCTGCTGGACAAACACGGCAAAGCCAATGAAAATACTCCGAACCAGTGGCGGGAAGAATATGTGGATTACAGGTAATGTCATTGAGTTTGAGCGTTGACTTTTTTTTTCCCCAACAGGGCAAAGTGACCGTCTCCTGCCAGATCTGACACTTTGCTCTCCTCTCCTTCCACTGTTGCAGTCACTGCAAACCTAGCGTTTGGGTATAGGGGCGCATATAAGCTCCTCCCATGATGCACTGCGTAGGTCTAGCGGCCAGTTGCCGGACACACACTGTTGCATGAATGGTGCAGCAGCTGCAATAAAGGATGGAAAGGGGGCGAAGTAAATGTATGCTGACCCAATGGGGTGACTGGTGCTTGGTTGGGGGGGAGGTAAATGTTTGCAGACCCAATGGGGTGACTGGTGCTTGGTTTTGGAGGGGGAAGGTAAATGTTTGCAGATCCAATGGGGTGTCTGGCGCTTGATTGGGGAGGGGGGTGTAAGGTAAATGTTTGCAAACCCAATGGGGTGACTGATGCTTGGGGAGGAGGGGTGGAAGGGGGGGGGGGTAAATATTTGCAGACCCAATGGGGTGACTGATGGTTGGGAAGGTAAATGTAGACCCACTGGGGTGACTGATGCTTGGTTGGGGAGGGGGAGATAAATATTTGCAGACCCAATGGAGTGACTGGTGCTTGTTTAGGGGAGGAGAATGTATGCAGACCCAATGGGGTGACTGGTGCTTGGTTGGGGGGGGGGGGGGGGGGGGAGAATGTATGCAGACCCAATGGGGTGACTGGTTGGGGAGGAGGGAGGTAAATGCAGACTCAATGGGGTGACTGATGGTTGGGGAGGTAAATATTTGCAGACCCAATGGGGCAACTGGTGCTTGGTTGTGGGGTAGGTAAATGTTTGCAGACCCAATGGGGTGACTGATGCTTGGTTGGGAAGGGGGGAGGTAAATGTTTGCAGACCCAATGGGGAGACTGGTGCTTGGTTGGGAAGGGGGGAGGTAAATGTTTGCAGACCCAATGGGGAGACTGGTGCTTGGTTGGGGGGGCTGGTTTTAAACAAAAAAACTAATGTATATAAAATGTCTTTTTGCAGTGCCCAGCCGAAACGGGAGGAACAACCGCCTGCACCCGCCAAGGTATGTGTCGGTGACATTGCAGACTTGTTTCCTGCAGGAAGTTATCCCCCTCTCATCTGCTTGTGGTATTATGGGGGAGTCGTCCTGCAAAATAAACCAGCTGCTGCCTATTGGGGGGCCGTGTGCTCCCTCTCAGGCTCCATGTAGCTCACACAGTTGACTGAAGTGTGTATAATTTTTAGGGTCGAACCGTAAAATGCCACCGAAATTCGTGCTGTGGGTGTCCCTGCAAGCACCACCCGGCTTAAAGTATTTCAGAATCATCCAAGCTGAGTGATATGTTATCAGCCGAACAGTGGCTGCATCCGAGTCATTGTTTGGTATTAACCTCTTCACGCCGGCCACACATTTGTGTGCAATTAAGAAAAACATGCTGAGCGTGCGCCCTACGCTCTCCCAGCACACATGTCCGGTATCACGGAAAGGTCCCGATCTCCTCCTCTTTTGATCAGGACCTTTCCCGATCATGTGATGGCGAATCAGGGCAGTCATATGACCCTAAAGCCCCGCCTTCTGAAACTCTTAAAGGGGCCAGGTGGTGCCAAGGGGTTAAGGAGCAGCAAGTACCAGAATATAATAGCTGGCAGTGGCCATTTCTTGAACCATGCGGTTGGCAGTGTATGGTGGCCTTCATTTAGATTTTCATATTCACCCTTTTTTTTTTTTTTTTAAAGGACTGTTTTTGTGTCCAGTCATTTTAACCCCCCCCCCCCCCCCCCAACCCTTCCTGACCAGGCCATTTATTTTTGTGTTGCAGCGCTGCATTCCTTTTGGCAATTGTGCGGTCATGCACTGCTGCACCCAAATGGAAATGTGTCTTTTTTTTTTTTTTTTTTTTTTTTTTTTTTTTTTTTTTTTTTTTTTTTTCCCCCCCCCCCCACAAATCGAGCTTTCCTTCTGTGGTATTTGATCACTTTTTATTTATTTATTTATTTTTTCTATAAAAAATTAAAAAAAAAAACTGCTGTGAAAAATTAATACTTTTTTGTTAAACATCCAGCGAAAAAAAAATTTAAATCAAATTTGTCATAAATTTAGGCCAAAATATATTCTACTACATGTCTTTGCTTTTAAAAAAAAAAAAAAAAAAATCCCAATGTAAAAATTTTTTTTTCTTTTTAAATACTAGTGATGGCGGCAATCGGCGACTTATACTGCGTTCTTGTAGGCATTCTGACATTGGGGGGGAACGAACTAACTGCCACTGACATCCCCAGTAACACCAATACAGTGATCAGTGTTCATAAAGAGCACTAACACTGTGCTAATGACACTGGGCGGGAAGGGGTTAACACAGCAAAGACATGCTGTGCAGAGAAGTACACAGCAGCACGTCCTTGCTGGCAGGAGAGACCTGTGTAAACACAGGTCTCTCCCTTGTCGGTGTTCTTTGGCGATCCACGGGTGCCGGTGGGAAATCTCCGGCCAGGACCCGGTGATTGACATCCGTAGCCACCAGTGGCGACGCAGGTAGGGCAGCGTGCGCACCCCCTACCCAAAAATGCAAATCGCATGTGTGTATACCTGACCTTGCGCAGCCCTGCCACCCTGTAACTTTTTTTTTTTTTTTTTCTTTTTAGAGAAAGCATGTAAGTGATACGGACAGCGATGCAACAACTCCAAAGCCTACCAAAAAGAAAAAGGTAAGTTTTTGGGTTATGTGGAATGTCGCCAGAGTTTTTTTTTTTTTTTAAGGTGGGACATGTTTGGTATCTTTTTACTTGCTGTAACATACTCCTTTTGTATTGCACGAAAGAATTGGGGTGTTTATTGGGGGGGGTGGTTGGGGGAAACTTGTTTGAAAAACCGCTGCACAAATACCATGTGACATAAATTGTGTGTGTGTATAATTTATTTATATATTTTTTTTTTCTGTACTTTTAATCATTTATCCACTTAAAGACATGCATTTTCTGATGTTTAAAATTGGTAATTTTTCTCTAATAAAAAAGTGTATATACTTAACCCCTTCACACCTAAGGGGAAAACAAATCTCAAATCTAAATACCTAAGCGCAATTCTGCAATGTTGACATGCGATGGTAAAATCGTACATATCACAACTTTGTACATCCAGGTGGATTTATACCTTGTTGGTTTTTTTTTTTTTGTTTTTTTTTCAGGACAAATTGGGCTTTCATTTGGTGGTAAATGGTAATGGATAGCTCCTGATATTTTTTTGTTTTGTTTTTTACCATTTTGGGCCGGTTTTTCTTTAAAAAAAAAAAAAAAAAATTAAAGAAAATCCGTCCCAAAATGGTAAAAAAAAAAACAAAAACAAAGAATGAGTAATGAAGAAAAAAAAAAAGAAATATCTAGATCAAGGTTTGATTTAGTTCAGTGCCAGGGTTAGTGTTTGGGTCAAAGGTCAGTATTAAAAAAAAAAATTGGTGTCAGTTACGGGTACAAACAAATAACTCGCATATATGGTATCGCTGCGATCGTCAGGAGCTGGAGAATTTATTTTGGGTTGTTCTTTGGTGGTAGGTTATGATCCTAACAAACACAGCTAAATAAAAAAAAAAAAAAAAATTATCATTTAGCTGTGTGTTTCTTGTTACTACCATAACCTACCACCAAAGAACAACCCAAAATAAATTCTCCAGCTCCTGACGATCGCAGCGATACCATATATGCGAGTTATTTGTTTGTACCCGGAGTACAGCCCAGAAACAATAGTGTGCATTTTTGTTTTTTGTGACACTGACATTAACACTGACACTTTTTTTTTTATATCCTGACCTTTGACCCAAACACTAACCCTGGCACTGAACTAGATCAAACCTCGATCTAGGTTTTTTTTTTTTTTTTTTTTTTTTTTTTTTTTTTTTTTTTTTTTTTCTCTGCCAGTAGTTAGAAATACAATGCATCTCTCTTCTCCTTTCATAGGAAAAAAAAAACAAGGGGGCCGGGCTGCACAGTGACTGATCACTGTGAAAACCAATCAGAGGCTATCACAGTAATCACGTGACCCGGAAATTGGGAGTCTCCGATCCCGATCATTAGAACGGGGCTCTCGGTGACACCGCAGTCTCTGTGCTGGTAGAGCGGCGCGCTCCCAGCACAAAGACAGGTATGCAAATATGTGGCCCCACTGGGAAAAAAAGCCCAGTTCTGTGAGGCCGCATATTTCTGTTACATCGGCGTCCAGAGGTTAAAGATTAGAATTTGTTTTTGTTGTTTTGTTTTTGTTTTGTTTTGTTTTTGTTTTGTTGTTTTGTTTTGTTTGTTGTTTTGTTTTTGTTTGTTGTTTTGTTTTTGTTTGTTGTTTTTGTTTTGTTTTGTTTTTTTTCCCCTAGAGAAAAATTACTGATTTTAAAATTTGTAAACAAAACCTGTCAGAAAATGCATTTGTCTTCACGTGGTTAGATGAAGTACAGAGTTTGGGACTCTTATAACTCCATGAATCTTGTCTTGTGTCTTCCAGAAGAAGCAGGCAGCGGAAGAACCAGCTGAAGAGGAAGTGGTGGTCAAGGTAAACTTTTTATACAGCCCATAATACAGCTTTGCATACAGCAGTTGCAGCTTGGATGAGTCTGTACATGAGACAAAAACCTACATCCAACTTCAGTTGTGCTTTTTTTTTATTTGGTTATTTTTGAGTTTTTGTTGGTTGGGTGGTTTTGTTGGTTGGGTGGTTTTGTTGGTTGGGTGGTTTTGTTGGTTGGGTGGGTGGTTTGGGGTTGGTTGGGTGGTTTGGGGTTGGTGGTTTTTTTTTTTTTTTTCGTTTTTGCTTCTTAAATTATCCACTGATATCCTTTTTTGGTAGGTGTGTGTAAACATGGTCCGATTTTGGTTAAACCGTACAGAGCTCAGTACCTACCTGCAGTAAAGACTGCATCAGTTTGGTTACTATTCGGTTCTGAAATAGACCACACTGTTTAGCAGCCACATTGATGATTTATCTTACAGGAGGAGGAAGAGGCTGGTGGTGATGAATGCACTTCGGTAAAAAAGAAAAAGAAGAAAAAGCAACCAAGAATCACAAGAGGAAGAACAAGCGTTGTCGGAAGACTCTGCCAAGGTAATTACCGGGACGTTCTGCGGGGGGTGGAGAACTTCCATACTAAAGCTCTTTTTCTTGGTCCATTTCTTCCTCTGTGTGGCAGGATTTCTCTTAGTCCACCTCCAGCATGGTGAGCTTTATAAACCGCTTAAAGACTGCCCTAACTACGTACGGTGAGTGGGCGGTCCATACAGGCACCGTGACATACCTGTACGTTGCTGGCCTCTAGTCAGAGCCCTGTGTTGACAGTCAACACAGAGCTCTATACAGAGGGAACAGTCTTTGTTGCAGGGAGACAGAACAAAGATGCCTAGTAAAAAGCAGCACATAATAAACACATTAACACTTGTTAGTTCAAGATCTACCCCCTTCCCTTCGTGTCATTAGGACAGTGTATAACATCACTGGTAATATCTCTCAGTTCCCACCCAGTGTCAGATTGCCCGCCACACTATTGCAGTCCTCCCTAGAAGTCACTTGCTGCTGTTGATTTTGAAAAAAAGTGTGGATATCCCATAGTTTGTAGACACTAACTTTCTCACAAACCAATCCGTATACACCTATTGAGTGTTTAGTGAGAAAATGAGATGTAGCAAAATACATGCTGGCCTAAACGTAAAAACATTCAATACAACAAAAAAAACTCTTTAAGGAGGGGCAAACACTGTAGCTCACTCATGCAACACTGTACCCACAGGTTTTTTTTTTTTTTTTTTGTTCCCCATAAAAATAGCTTATTTTTTTTTTTACGGTATTTAACCATTTGCCACCCGGCCAATGCCCGTTTGGCGGCCACAAAAATGCACTAACTTTCTGGGTGGATGCCATTTGGCGGCGCCCCACACATGCGCAGTTTTCGCGCTTGCAGAGCCGCGTATCGACCTTGGACACGGCCGATGACAGATCTGAGTATCGGCCCCGTTGCCCGTACCATGTGACCTGCTGTGACCAATCACAGCAGGTCACCATGACAGTTGTATACAATGGATGGCTTTATTCATGCCATCCATTGTATACTAGTGTCTAGCTGTGAATGGTCACAGCGATCACATGCACATGTCATGTGATTAGCCGTGGCCAAATCACAGCTAAGCAAAAAAAAAAAACCCTGAATGATTCGATGTCATTCAGGTAAATGCTTGCTTATAGCAAAGGAATTCTTTCTATAAGCAAATTGTGTGTGTAAAAAAAAAAAAACTGATCACTTCCCCAAAGTAGTACAATGTTACTATGGTAACATTGTACTAATTTGGTCATAGTGAAATATGAAAAAAATTTAATCAAAAATATATATATATATATATATTTTTTTTCATACTGTTACCAGTCAGTGTCCCTGATCACCGCCATGCCAGTTATATGATGCCGCTGTACTGCACTGGTAACAGTATGTAAAAAAAAAAAAGTGATTTTTTTTTAATTTTTTCATTTTACGAAAAATTGACAAATACAACTTCAAAAAACTCGCCATGCCTCTTTTATGAAGTACGTCGGACTGTCTACTCTGCAAAAAGGGGTCATTTGGGGATATCTGTACTGTTCTGACATTTGGGGGATATCTGTACCGTCCTGACATTTGGGGGATATCTGTACCGTCCTGACATTTGGGGGATATCTGTACCGTCCTGACATTTGGGGGATATCTGTACCGTCCTGACATTTGGGGGATATCTGTACCGTCCTGACATTTGGGGGATATCTGTACCGTCCTGACATTTGGGGGATATCTGTACCGTCCTGACATTTGGGGGATATCTGTACCGTCCTGACATTTGGGGGATATCTGTACCGTCCTGACATTTGGGGGATATCTGTACCGTCCTGACATTTGGGGGATATCTGTACCGTCCTGACATTTGGGGGATATCTGTACCGTCCTGACATTTGGGGGATATCTGTACCGTCCTGACATTTGGGGGGATATCTGTCCCGTCCTGACATTTGGGGGGATATCTGTCCCGTCCTGACATTTGGGGGGATATCTGTCCCGTCCTGACATTTGGGGGGATGTCTGTCCCGTCCTGACATTTGGGGGGATGTCTGTCCCGTCCTGACATTTGGGGGGATGTCTGTCCCGTCCTGACATTTGGGGGGATATCTGTCCCGTCCTGACATTTGGGGGGATGTCTGTCCCGTCCTGACATTTGGGGGGATGTCTGTCCCGTCCTGACATTTGGGGGGATGTCTGTCCCGTCCTGACATTTGGGGGGATGTCTGTCCCGTCCTGACATTTGGGGGGATGTCTGTCCCGTCCTGACATTTGGGGGGATGTCTGTCCCGTCCTGACATTTGGGGGGATGTCTGTCCCGTCCTGACATTTGGGGGGATGTCTGTCCCGTCCTGACATTTGGGGGGATGTCTGTCCCGTCCTGACATTTGGGGGGATGTCTGTCCCGTCCTGACATTTGGGGGGATGTCTGTCCCGTCCTGACATTTGGGGGGATGTCTGTCCCGTCCTGACATTTGGGGGGATGTCTGTCCCGTCCTGACATTTGGGGGGATGTCTGTCCCGTCCTGACATTTGGGGGGATGTCTGTCCCGTCCTGACATTTGGGGGGATGTCTGTCCCGTCCTGACATTTGGGGGGATGTCTGTCCCGTCCTGACATTTGGGGGGATGTCTGTCCCGTCCTGACATTTGGGGGGATGTCTGTCCCGTCCTGACATTCTTGGACCTCAAGAAATTAGATTGGCTGTCAGTACTTCAGGATTGATCAATATTCAGATCTATTCCATAGTTTGTGAACTCTATAAATTTCCTACAGACTAAAAAATACATCCTAATTTGGGTTATTTTCACCAAAGACATGTAGCAGAATACATCTCGGCCTAAATTTATGAAAAACAATTATTTATTTGTAAACTTTTTTATAACAGAAACAAAGAAACGTGTTTTTGTTTATTCAAAATTTTTGGTCTTTTTGTTAATTTAGTAAAAAATAAAAACCCCAGCGGTGATTAAATACCACCAAAAAAGCTCTAGTTGTGTGAAGTATATGATAAAATTTTACTTTGAATGACAATTGCGCAGTCATACAACATTGTACCCAAAGTGTGAGAGCGCTGAAACCTGAAAAATGGCCTGAGCAGGAACGGGGAAAATTGCCCGGTATGGAAGTGGTTAATCACCATTGGGATTATTAAAAAAATAAAAATAAAATAAAAATATAATTATTTTTTAATCCCAATGGTGATTAAATACCACCAAAAAGCTATTTTTATGGGGAACAAAAAAAACCTGTGGGTACAGTGTTGCATGACTACCAGTTAAATTAGCACAGTGCTAAATGGCAAACAAAATGGCCTGGTCATGAAGGGGTTAAAGCCTTCCAGAGCTGAACTGGTTAATCTGCACTCTGAAAGGAGCAGGGCTTGTGTGTTTTGGTAGGGCACAGTGCTCAGGCCTAAGCTGCCAATCTGCATCAGGTTTCTGGGCAGTGAAGTCGGTCCTTGACAAAGGATGATGGTGTATACTGTGCCAGAGGAGCAGCGCAAGAACTGTCACATGATGAAGCAATGGTCAGGTGACAGGGTCTGTTAAAATGTTGGAATGGTTTTGTCCTGTGTATGTGGTCTTAGTGTGTATCTGCTTCCTTTTTTATTATATAATGTTTTTTGTTTTTTTTAGG